>NW_024879561.1:105467-146409 GCF_009819885.2 Catharus ustulatus
GGGGCTGGGGTATCTTGATAGGGGCTGGGATATCTTGATAGGGGCCAGGATATTGCAATAGGGACCTGGATATCATGATAGGGACTGGGATATCGTGATAGGGACTGGGATATCCTGATAGGGGCTGGGGTATCATGATAGGGGTTGGGATATTGCAATAGGGGCCAGGATATCGTGATAGGGACTGGGGTATCACAATGGGGCCAGGATATCGTGATAGGGACCTGGATATCATGATAGCGACTGGGATATTGCAATAGGGGCCCAGACATCACGACAGGGGCCTGGATATCACAACACGGGCTGGGATATCATGGTAGGGGCTCAGATACAGCAACAGAGGTCCGGAAATCGCGATAAGGACCAGGATATCACAATAGGGACCAAGATATTGTGATAGAGACTGAGATATTGTGATAGGGGTCTGGATATCTTGATAGGGGCTGGGATAGCATGATAGGGGATGCAATATTGTGATGGGGTGGTAGTGATCATCGGATGTCGTGATAGGGAGTGGGATACTATGACAGGGGCTGGAATATCGTGACAGGGGCTGGGATATCGCAGTAAGGGCCCAGACATCACGACAGGGGTCCGGATATTGTGATAGCGGCGGGGATATTGCGATAGGGGCCTGGATATCATGATAGTGGCTGGGATATTGTGATAGGGGCTGGGATATCACGATAGGGGTCTGGATATTGTGATAAGGACCGGGATATCACAATATCAGGTCCCCTATGTCATATCCCAGCCCTTATCACGATACCCGGGCTGCTATCATGATATCCCAGCTCCTATCACAATATCGGGGCCCCTATTGCAATATCTGGGCCCCTATTATGATATCCCGGCCCCTATTATGATATCCCAGCCCCTATTGTGATATCCCGGGCGCTATCACGATATCCCAGTCCCTATCATGATATCCCAACCCCTATGGCGATATCCAGTCCCCTGTCATGATATCCAGGCCCCTATCATGATATTCCAGCCCCTCTCACAATATCGAGTCCCCTATCACGATATCGCAGCCCCTATTGTGATATCCAGGCCCCCTATCGTGATGTCTGGCCCCTCTCACAATATCCGGTTCTCTATTGTGATATCCCAGCCCCTGTCATGATATCCTATCACGATAGTCAGGACATGTCTCCACCTGTTCCCCGGTCACCGCCACCAGAAGGTGCTGCAGCCATTCCAGGACCCGGTTCAGGCACTACTGGTGGAGACTGGGGATAATGGGATGGACTGGGATGGACTGGGGTGGATTGGGATGGACTGGGATGGACTGGGGTGGAACTGGGAGAGACTGGGATGAATTGGGATGGACAGGGATGGACTGGGATGAACTGGGAGGGACTGGGATGGAACTGGAATGGACTGGGAGGGACTGGGATGGAACTGGGAGGGACTGGGATGGAACTGGGATGGACTGGGAGGGACTGGGATGGAACTGGGATGGACTGGGATTGGTTACTGGGATGGAACTGGGAAGAACTGGGATGAACTGGGAGGGACTAGGATGGAACTGGGAAGAACTGGGATGGAGTGGGATGAACTGGGAGGGACTGGGATGGACTGGGATGGACTGGGAGGGGCCAGGGTGGAACTGGGATGGACTGGGAGGTACTGGGATGAACTGGGAGGGACTGGGATTGGTTACTGGGAGCACTGGGGGTTACTGGGAGCACCACCCCCACACACTTCCCCCAATGATGTCATTCATCGATGAGCCATCAGTCATTAATTAATCAATTAATTAAGAGCACTTTATTAGTAATTACAGGCCCCGCCCCCTTCTGGGGGTGGCCACTTGGTCACTGGGAGGGTCAAGGGATCAGTGGTGGTCAGTGTCCCCAAGGGAGGGTCAGTGTCCCCAAGGAAGGGTCAGTGTCCCCAGGGGGTGGTCACTCAGTGGTCAATCATTGGTCACTCAGTGGTCAGTGTCACAGAGACGGTGTCAGAGGGGGTGTCCATGTGTCGGTCACTCAGTGGTCACTTCTACCCCTCCAGCCACTGCAGACACCACTCCATGGCGTTCTGGAAAATTCTGAGCCAGGGCCCATGTCCGACCTTGCTGCGTCTGACCACGGCTGCACTCCAGCTGGCCCAGGGGCACTGCCAGGCGTGCACTGACCGCTTGGGGTGCGGCATGGCCACCAGGTGCTGGCTACAGGGGGACACCAGCGTGGCCACGCCCTGGCCAGAGCCGTTGGGGTTCATGGGGTAGCGCTCGGTGGAGACGCCGCGGTCATCGACGTAGCGCAGCACGGCCAGGCCGGACTGGACACTGCGCGCCAGCAGCGAAGGGGGGTGGAACTGGAACCGGCCTGAGAGACCAGGGACAGAGCGGTCAGCAACTGGTAGGACTAGTGACACTGGTTAGACCAGTTACTGACCAGTCAGGGACTGGTGGGACAGGTTAGACCAGTTACAGACTGGTCAGGGATTGGTGGGACTGGTTAGACCAGTTACAGATTGGTCAGGGACTGGTTAGACCAGTTAAACCAGTTACAGGCTGGTCAGGGACTGGATAGACCAGTTACAGACTGGTCAGGGATTGGTCAGGGACTGGTTAGACCAGTTACAGATTGGTCACGGACTGATTAGACCAGTTAAACCAGTTACAGGCTGGTCAGGGTCTGGTGAGACCGGTTAGACCAGTTACTGACTGGTCAGGGACTGGTTAGACCAGTTACTGACTGGTCAGAGACTGGTGAGACTGGTTAGACCAGTTACAGACTGGTCAGGGACTGGTTAGACTGGTGAGACCAGTTACAGATTGGTCAGGGACTGGTGGGACTGGTTAGACCAGTTACAGACTGGTCAGGGACTGGTTAGACCAGTTAAACCAGTTACAGACTGGTCAGGGACTGGTTAGAACAGTTAAACCAGTTAGAGACTGATTAGGGACTGGTTAGGGACTGGTTAAACTGGTTAAATGAGTTACAGACCAGTTAGGCACTGGTTAAACCAGTTACACCAGTTAGGGAGCAGTTAGGGACTGGTTAACCAGTTACACCAGGTAGAGACTGGGTAAACCAGTTAGAGACCAGTTAGATACTGGTTTGAGGCAGCTTCTAGCCCAGTTCCACCAGTACCTTCCAGTATAACCAGTGCTCCCACTATCACCAGTATACCTCATTCCCCATCACTCCCAGTGCTCCCCAGGCCCTCCCAGCCCCTCCCAGTGCTCCCAGTATCCCCAGTACCTTCCCCGTGTGCCACCCAGACCACGAGCCACGCCCCCTCCATGCCCCAGCACTCCCAGTGCTCCCAGCCCCTCCCAGTATAACCAGTGCTCCCAGTTTGCCCAGTACCTTTCCCGTGCGCCACCCACACCCCGAGCTGTGCTCTCTCCATCCTCCAGTGCTCCCAGTATAACATGTGCTCCCAGTATAACCAGTATCTCTCATTCTCCATCACTCCCTGTCCCTCCCAGTATAACCAGTGCTCCCAGTATCCTGTATCCCTCATTCCCCAGCACTCCCAGCCCCGCCCAGCCCCTCCCAGTATCCCCAGTTTTCCCAGTACCTTCCCCAGTGCGCCACCGAGACCCCGAGCTGCGCCCCCTCCATCCGCCAGTCCCTCCCAGTATAACCAGTACTCCCAGTATAACCAGTATCCCTCATTCCCCAGCACTCCCAGTCCCTCCCAGCCCTCCCAGTCCCTCCCAGTATAACCAGTTTGCCCAGTACCTTCCCCGTGCAGCCACCCAGACCCCGAGCCGCGCCCCCTCCATGCCCCGCAGCATCAGCGCCGGGCCCGGCTCCACCCGCACGGTCACGAATCGTGACTCGAAGCGACCCGAGAGGTTCCGCTCCAGGGCCACCGCCCCGACCGGGCCCACGGGGACATCTGCGACATGGGAGTGACACCAGTGTCACCTCAGTGTCACCTCAGGGACACCAGAGTGTCACGGGGGAGGGGACAGTCAGGGGACAGCCAGGGGACACCCCCAGGGACGCCACCACCCCGGCCGGCCCACAGGGACAGCGCCTGTGACACAGGAGTGGCACCAGTGTCACCTCAGGGACACCAGAATGTCACCTCAGTGTCACTGGGGAGGGGACAGCCAAGGGACATCTTGGGGACAGCCCAGGGACAGCCACGAAAGGGAAATCCCAAAAGGACAAAGTTGGGGACACTTCTGGGGACACTTTTGGTGACGCCGAGGTGTGACACAGGTGGCACTCAGGTAACGCAGGTGACATTAATGACACTCAGGTGACACACAGGTGACATGGGTGACACTGAGCTCACACAGGTGACACAGATGACACACAGGTGACACACAGGTGACACTCAGGTGACACAGGTGACACTGAGCTCACGCAGGTCACACACAGGTGACAGACAGGTGACACTGAGCTCACACAGGTCACACACAGGTGACACAGGTAACACAGAGGTGACACAGGTGACACTCACCCGCTGGCAGTGTCCCCACCCAGCCCAGCAGCGCCATCAGCTGGCAGCCGTTGCACACCCCGAGGCTGAAGGTGTCCCCAAGGCCCAGGTGTGACACAGGTGACACTGAGCACACACAGGTGACACTCAGGTGACACTCAGGTGGCACAGGTGACACAGGTGACACAGATGACACACAGGTGACACAGGTGACACAGGTGACACTGAGCTCACACAGGTGACACAGGTGACACAGGTGACACTCACCTGCTGGCAGTGTCCCCCACCCAGCCCAGCAGCGCCATCAGCTGGCAGCCGTTGCACACCCCGAGGCTGAAGGTGTGACATAGGTGACACACAGGTGACAGGGAGGTGACAGGGAGGTGACACAAAGGTGACACCCAGGTGACACTCAGGTGACACACAGGTGACACTCAGGTGTGACACTCACGTATTTCTCCAGGTACAGGGTCGGGTTGTCCATCAGGGACAGGTGTGACACAGGTGACAGGGCAGTCACAGGAGGTGACAGGAAGGTGACACACAGGTGACACAGGTGACAGGGGACACTCAGGTGACACTCACGCATTTCTCCAGGTACAGGGTCGGGTTGTCCATCAGAGCCTTCACCATCCCCATCAGGTAAATCAGCAGCGCCAGGTTGGTCTGAACCACGTTGACGCGCACCTGGGAACAGGAGGGGACACTGAGGGGACACCTGGGGACATTCCCTAAATTTTGGGGTGAATTCCCAGGATTTTGGGCTCAGGATTTTGGGGTAAATTCCCAAGATTTTGGGGTGAATTCCCAGGATTTTGGGGTCAGGATTTTGGGGTGAATTTCCAGGATTTTGGGGTGAATTTGGGGGATTTTGGGTCAGGATTTTGGGGTGAAGTCCCAGGATTTTTTGTCCCTCACCCCCTCAGAGATGAAGGTGCTGAAGCGCGGCAGCATCTGGTACAGCCCGGGGTCGGTGGCGATGCTCTGGAGAGCCTCCTGTGGGGACATTGGGGACATTTGGGGACATTGGGGGGATTTGGGACATTGGGGACATTGAAGATTTTTAGGAGATTCTTTAGGAATTTTTTGGGATTTTTAAGGAATTTTTATAGGATTTTGGGTCTGTGACCCCTGCAGGATTTTGAGGTGACTCTGGCATTTTTGTGAGATTTTTATGGGATTTTTTGGGGGGTGATTCAGGATAATTTTGAGGCATTTTTCAGATTATTTTGAGCCAATTTTGTTCCGATTTTTTAGATTTTTATGGGGTTTTTTTGGGATTTTTTAGGATTTTGGGGTGATTTTGGGGCTGTGACCCCTGCAGGATTTTGGGATTTTTTGGGGATTTTTTGCGGTGATTTTGGATGACTTTGAGCCCATTTTCTGCCAATTTTTTTTATTTTGTGGGGAATTTTTTTTTTGATTTTGGGGTGATTTTGGAGTTTTGACCCCTGCAGGATTTTGGGGATGTTTTTAGGATATTTTTGGGGTGACTCCCAGCCCGTCTGGCCTCGCAGGACCCCGCGCAGGCCTCGGTGATCTCCTTGTAGGGGCAGATTTGGGGCTGATTTTGTGGGGGTTTTTCGGGATTTTTTTTGGATTTTGGGGTGATTTGGGGGCTGTGACCCCTGCAGGATTTTGGAGTGACTTTGGGAAGGTTTTGGGATTTTTTGGGGATTTTTTTGGTGTGATTCTGGATGATTTTGAGCCGATTTTGTGCAAATTTTTTTTTATTTTTGTGAGATTTTCGTGGGGTTTTTTGCAGTTTTTGAGGGGATTTTGGGGCTGTGACCCCTGCAGGATGTTGGGATTTTTTGGGGATTTTTTTGAGATTTTTTTTTTATTTTTTTGGGGTGATTTTGGATGATTTGGGGGCGTTTTTGGGTCGATTTTGTGCCGATTTTTTGGATTTTTTTGGATTTTTTTAGGATTTTTGTAGCATTTTGTTTCTGTGACCCCTGCAGGATTTTGTTGGGATTTTTGTGGGATTTTTATGGGGTTCATGGGTGTTTTGGGGGTGATTTTTGTGCCGATTTTGTGTCAATTTTTTCGGGATTTTTTTGGATTTTTATGGGGTTTTTTGGATAATTTTGGGGCTGTGACCCCTGCAGGATTTTGGGGTGACTCTGGGATTTTTTGGGGATTTTTGGGTGATTTTTGGGTGATTTTTAGGCCGATTTTTGCCGATTTTTTTATTTTTTTTTATCTTTATGGGATTTTTTGGGGATTTTTTTAGGGTTTTGGGTCTGTGACCCTTACATGATTTTAGGATGTTTTTGGGGTGACTCCCAGCCCATCTGTCCTCGCAGGACCCCACACAGGCCTCGATGATCTCCTTGTGGAGGCAGATTTGGGGCAGATTTTATGGGGTTTTTATGGGATTCTTTTAGGATTTTGGGGTGATTTTGGCACTGTGACCCCTGCAGGATTTTTGGGTGATTTTGGGGTGATTTTTCTGCCGATTTTGTGCCAATTTTTTTCATTTTTGGGGGATTTTTGTGGGATTTTTTTAGAATTTTTTTTAGGATTTTGGGGTGATTTTGGGCCTGTGACCCCTGCAGGATTTTGGGGGGACTCTGGGATTTTTTTGGGGCGATTCTAAATGATTTTGATGCATTTTTGGGGTGATTTTGAGCCGATTTTGTACCATTTTTTTTTGTAGGATTTTTATGGGATTTTTTGGCTATGACCCCTGCAGGATTTTGGGGAGTTTTTAGGATATTTTTAGGGTGACTCCCAGCCCGTTTGGCCCTCGCAGGATCCCACACAGGCCTCGGTGATCTCCCTGTAGTAGAGCTGCTGCTCCACCGAGAGCTCGTGGACGCTGCGCGGCTTCAGCCGCAGGGGGGGCCCCTCCAGCAGGGGGGGCTTCTTCTCCTTCCCTGTTTGGGGCACCCCAAAAATGTCAGAGATCCCCCCAAAATCACCCTGAGTTCCCAAAATTATCCTGAGACCAAAAAATCCCCCCAAAATCCCATTTAAACCTCCTCAAAATCCCCAAAATTAAAGCCAAAATTTTCCCAAAATTCCCCAAAATCCCCTCAAAAACTCCCCCAAATTTCCCGCAAATCCCCCCAAAATTCAACCCAAAATTGTCCCAAAATTCCCCAAAATTCACCCAAAAAATTCACTGAAAATCCCCCTCAAACAACCCCAAAATCTCCCTTAATTCTCTCAAAAATCCACCCCTAAATTTCCCTCAAATCCCCCCAAAATTCACGCCAAAATTCCCCCAAATGTCCCTCAAATCCCCCAAAATTCCCCCCAAAATTACTCCCAAAATACCTCCCCAAAATCCCCCCAAAATCCCCCCAAAATCCCCTTTAAACCCCCCAAACCCCCCAAAACCCCAAAAAAAATCCCCTTTAAATCCCCATAATCCCCCCAAAATCCCCCCAAATCCCCCTCAATCCCCCCAAAATCCCCTTTAAACCCCGCCAAATCCCCATTAACCCCCCCCAAATCCCCTTTAACCCCCCCAAAAATTCAAAAATCCCCCAAAAATCTCCAAATGCCCCCCAAATCCCCTTTGAACTCCCTCAAAATTCCCTTTAAATCCCCTAAACCCCCCAAAAATCCCTATTAAATCCCCCAAAAATCCCCATTACACCTCCCCAAACCCCCTAAAATTCCCCCAAATCCCCCAAAAATCTCAAATCCTGACCTTTGGGGTCAGCCCCAGCCCCCCCGGCCCTTTGTGTTTTGGGGTCCCCTCCTGCTCCCGGCCGGGCTTGGCCGATTTCAGGGCTCGGTGACCTCGGCTTTCTGCTGCTCCTTGGGGGCTGGGGGGGAAAAACGGGGTCAGGGGACCCCAAAAATACCATGGGGACCCCAAAATGGGTGAGGGGACTCCAAAATGAACCTGGGAGGGGGTGAGGGGACCCCAAAAATGAATGGGGACCCCAAAATCTGAATGGGGGGGCGGAAATGGGGGTGATGGGGACCCCAAAATCAACCCCAAAAATCATCCTGGATGGAAAAATGGGGGTGAGGGGACCCCAAAAATTCGTGGGGACCCCAAAAAATTAATGTGAACCCCAAAATGAACCTGGGAGGGGGAAAATGGGGTGAGGGGACCCCAAAAAATTAATGGGGACCCCAAAATCTGAATGGGGACCCCAAAATCAACCCCAAAAATCATCCTGGGGGGAAAAATGGGGGTGTGGGGACCCCAAAAATTCGTGGGGACCCCAAAATGGGGTGAGGGGACCCCAAAATCTGAATGGGGACCCCAAAATCAACCCTAAAATCATCCTGGGGGGGAAAAAGGGGGTGAGGGGACCCCAAAAATCCATAAGGACCCCAAAAAATTAATGTGGACCCCAAAATGAACCTGGGAGGGGGAAAATGGGGTGAGAGGACCCCAAAAAATTAATGGGGACCCCAAAAATTAATGGGGACCCTAAAATCTGAATGGAGACCCCAAAAATCATCATGGGGGCAAAAATGGGGTGAGGGGACCCCAAAAAATTAATGGGGACCCTAAAATCTGAATGGAGACCACAAAAAATTAATGAGGACCCCAAAATCAACCCCAAAATAAACACGAGGGACCCCAAAATCATCCTGGGGACCACAAAAATCATCCTGAGGATTCCAAAATGGGTGAGAGGACCCCAAAAACTGAATTGGAACCCTAAAAATTAAATGGGGACCCCAAAAATGGGGTCAGGGGACACCAAAACCAACCACAAATTGTGGGGGAGGAGAAAAAAAAACAGGAATTTAAAATTTTTTGGAGAATTTTCTGGAATTTTTTGGGGGGGAATTGGAGGATTTTTGGGGGGAGTTGGGGATTTTTTGGGGAGGGGTTGGGGTTTTTGGGGGCGTCTCACCTGGGGGTGGTTCTCAGGGATCGCCGGCTACACCCCCTCAGTGCTGAGCCAGTGAGCTGGGGGGGCCAAAATCAGCAAAATCAGTCCAAAATCAGCCCAAAAGTCACCCAAAAATCACCCCAAATTCACTCAAAACTCACAGAAAATTTATCCAAAATTCACAGAAAATTCAAATAAAATTTATCCAAAATTCAGTCAAAATTCACACAAAACTCACACAAAATTTACCCAAAATTCAGCCAAAACTCACAGAAAACTCACAGATTTATCCAAAATTCAAACAAAATTCACAGAAAATTCAAACAAAATGCAGCACAAACGCACTCAAAACTCACACAAAATTCACAGAAAAATTTATCCAAAATTCACACAAAACTCACACAAAATTCACACAAAATCCACACAAAATTTATCCAAAATTCAGTCAAAATTCACACAAAACTCACACAAAAATTTGCTCAAAATTCACACAGAATTATCCCAAAAATTCATCCCAAATTGAGCACAAAATTCATCCAAATTGAGAATAAAATTTACCCAAAATTCACCCAAAATTCAACACAAAATTCCCCAAAATCCCCTCATAACTCCACCCAAAATACCTCTAAAATCCCTCTACAATCCCCCTAATAATTAAAAAAACCAAAAAAAACCCCAAAAAATCCCAAACATTCCCAAAAAATTCACCAAAAATGTCAAAAAATCCCAGACCCCCCAAAATTCCCAAATTCCCCTCATAACTCCTCCCAAAATTCCCCAATCCCCCAAAATTCCCCAATTCCCCTCACAACTTTTCCCAAAATTCAAAAAATTCCCCAAAATCTCCTCATAACTCCACCCAAAATCATTCTGAAAACCTCCAAAATGGTACTCAAAAATTCAAAAAAAAATTTAAAAAAATTTTAAAAAATCCAATAAAATCCAAAAAATTCCCAAAAAATCCCAAATCCCGCAAAATTCCCCAAATCCCCTCATAACTCCCTCCAAAACTTCCAAATCCACCAAAAATCCCCTCATAACTCCACCCAAAATGACGCCCAAAATGGCGTCAAAAATTGCACAAAAATTTAAAAAGAATTTTTTTTAAATCCTAAAAAACCAAAAAAATTCCCCAAAAAATCCCAAAAAATCCAAAATACACAAAAATTCCCCAAATCCCCTTCACAACTCTCTCCAAAATCACCAAAGTTCCCCAAAATCCCCTCATAACTCCACCCACAACCCTCCAAAATGGCATCAAAAATTACGCAAAAATTCCAAGAAAATAAAAAAAAATCCCAAAAATAAAAAAAAAATCCTCAACATTCCCGAAAATTCCCAAATCCCCCAAAATCCCCTAAATCCCCTCATAACTGCCTCCAAAATTCCCAAATCCCTGATGATACCCCAAAATCCCCTCATAACTCTACTCAAAATCCTCAAAATGGTGCCAAAAAATGCAACAAAATTAAATACAATTTTAAAAAATCTAAAAAAACTCCCCAAAAATTCCCAAAAAATCCCTAAAAATCCAAAATAGCCCAGAAATACCCACAAATTCCCAAATCCCCTCATAACTCTCTCCAAAATTCCCAAATCCACTCAAAATCCCCTCATAACTCCACCCAAAATGGCTCCAAAAATGGTGCCAAAAATTAAAAAAAATTCAAAAACATTCAAAATACATTTGTAAAAATAAAAAAAAATATCCAAAAATTCCCCAAAAATTCCCAAATGTTCCTGACCCTTGAGGCAGACATCCAGGGGCACCCTGGGCAGGGGGGTGTTGATGATGTCGCTCAGATCCACCAAAATCCCCCCAAAATCCCCTCATAACTTCCCTCAAAATCCCCCTAAAAATTAAAAAAATAAAAATCCCACAAATTCCAAAAAAATCCCCCCAAAAATTCCAAAAATTCCCAAATCCCCCAAAATTCTCGAATTCTCCTCATAACTCCCTCCAATATCCCCAAATCCACCCAAAATCCCCTCATGACTCCACCCAAAATGGCGCCAAAAATGATGCAAAAATTAAAAAAAAAAAATCCCAAAAATTCCCCCAAAATTCCCAAAAGTTTCTGACCCTTGAGACAAACGTCCAGGTGCACCCTGGGCAGGGGGATATTTGTGATGTCGCTCAGATGCCCCAAAATCCAAAAAAATCCCCTCAAACTTCCCTCAGAAATCTCCTAAAAATGCAAAAAAAATCCCCAAAATTACCAAAAAATCCCCAAAACCCCAAAATGCCCCAAAATTCCCTAATAACTCCCTCCAAAATCCCTAAATCCCTCAAAATTCCCCAAAATCCCCTAATAATTCCAGTTGAAACCTGACAAAATGGTGCCAAAAATTGTGTAAAATTTGAAGAAAAATTAAAAAAATTGAAGAAAAATTCAAAAAAAATCCTAAAAATTCCCCAAAAATCCAAAAACATCCAAAACCCCCCAAAAATCCCCTAAACCCCCTCATAACTCCTCCCAAAATTCCCAAATCCACCAAAAATCCCCTCATAATTCCACCCAAAATAATGCTAAAACCGGCGCGAAAATTCAAAAAAAATTAAAAAAAATTTAAAAAAAATTTATGTAAAACATAAAAAAAAATCCCAAAAATTCCCAAAAAGACCCCAAAAGTTGCTGACCCTTGAGGCAGACGTCCAGGGGCAACCTGGGCAGGGGGGTGTTGATGATGTTGCTCAGATCCTCCTCCTTCTCCTCGTAGAAGTGGAGTTCGCGGCCGCCGCCACTGGCAAAGAGGAACAGGATGAACTTCTGGGTGTGGAACCCGTACAGGGTCTGGGAATGAGGAATAAAATTGGGGTTTTGAAGTTTTTCCAAATTTTTTGGAAAATTTTCCCTAATTTGGGGGGATTTTCCTCAATTTTTCGGGAATTTTCCATAATTTTTTTGAGATTTTCCACAATTTTAGTGGAATTTTCCCAAATTTTAGAGGGATTTTTCCTTGATTTTTGGGGGATTTTCCACAATTTTGGAGGGATTTTCCACAATTTTAGGGAATTTTCCCATGATTTTAGGGGAATTTTCCTTGATTTTAAAAAGATTTCCCCCAATTTTAGGGGGATTTTCCCCAAATTAAAGGGGATTTTCCCCAATTTTAGGGGGATTTTCCTTCAATTTTAGGGGAATTTTTCACCATTTTGGGGCAATTTTCCCCAATTTTAGGGGAATTTTCCCCAGTTTTCAGAATATTTTTCTAATTTTAGGAGAATTTTTCACAATTTTGGGATAATTTTCCATGATTTTAGGGAATTTTCCCCAATTTTAGGGGAATTTCCCCTAATTTTAGGAAACTTTTCCCTGATTTTTGGGGGATATTTCCCATATTTTAGGGGAATTTTTCGATGATTTATGGGGGATTTTCCATGATTTTAGGGTGATTTTTCCATGATTTTTGGGGAATTTTTCCCTGATTTTGGGGGAATTTTCCCCAATTTTACGAGGATTTTTTTTCTTGATTTTTGGGGAATTTTGCCAAATTTTAGGGGGATTTTTCAGAATTTTGGGGGGAATTTCCCCAATTTTAGGGGCATTTTCACAATTTTAGGGTGATTTTTCTTGATTTTGAGAAAATTTCCCCAAATTTTGGGGGGACTTTCTGAAGTTTTAAGGGAATTTTTCACCATTTTGGGACAATTTTCCCAAATTTTAGGGCAACATTCCCCAGTTTTGAGAAAATTTTTCTAATTTTCGGAGAATTTTTCACAATTTTGGGATAATTTTCCCCAATTTTAGGGGAATTTCCTCAATTACTGGGGAATTTTTCCATAATTTTGAGAAAATTTTCCCTGATTTTGGGGGGATTTTTCTCAACTTTTGGGGAATTTTTCACAATTTTAGGAAAAATTTTCACAATTTTGGGGGAATTTTTCACAATTTTGGGTAAATTTTCCCTTATTTAGGAGGGGATTTTCCTCAATTTTGGAGATTTTTCCTTGTTTTTAGGGGAACTTTTGACAATTTTAGGGTGATTCTTCTTGATTTTCAGAAAATTTTCCTAATTTTCAGGGATTTTCCCTAATTTTAGAGGGATTTTCCCTTGATTTTGGAAGGATTTTCCCTAATTTTAGGAGAATTTTTCACAATTTTGGGGTTCTTTTCCCCAATTTTGGGGTTCTTTTCCCCAATTTTGGAGGACTTTTCTCCATTTTGGGTGAATTTCCCTCAATTTTAAGGAATTTCCCTTCAATTTTTAATTTTTTCCCTAAATTTTGGGTGAATTTCTCTCAATTTTGGGCAATTTTCCTTGAATTTTTTTAACCTAAATTTGGAGACATTTTCCTCCTTTTTGGGAGAATTTCACTCAATTTTGGGTAATTTTCTTTGAATTTTTCTTTTTTTCATAAATTTCTAAATTTACATAATTTTCCCCCTAAATTTTGGATTAATTTCTCTCAATTTTGGATAATTTTCCTCCAATTTTGTTTTTTTTTTTAAATTTCCTAAATTTCCCCAGTTTTCCTAATTTTTTTCTACCCCATTTTGTGTGAATTTTCCTCAATTTTGGTCAATTTTCCTTCAAATTTTTTTAATTTTTTCCTAATTTTTGGGTGAATTTTCCTCAATTTTGGCCAATTTTTCTTCAATTTTTACATTTTTTCCCCCTTATTTTTTTTATTTTTTCCCAATTTTGGGTGAATTTCCCCCAATTTTTTCCCTTTTCCTGGATTTCAGGGATTTTCCCCAAATTTTGGATTCCTATAAATATTTCTGGTAATTTCTCCCTTTTTTTGTGGAATTTTTTCCCTCCATTTTGGGTGAATTTCCCCAATTTTGGACAATTTTCCTTCAATTTTTAATTTTTTTTCCTTAAATTTTGGGGATGTTTCCAAATTTTGGGGATGTTTCCCATTTTTGGGTGAATTTCCCCCAATTTTGGATAATTTTCCTTCATTTTTTAAAAAATTTTTTTCCCTTAAATTTTTTGAATTTTTCCCCATTTTGGGTGAATTTCCCTCAATTTTGGCCAATTTTCCTTCAATTTCTAAATTTTTCCCTTAAATTTCTGGAATTTTTCTGCATTTTGAGTGAATTTTCCTCAATTTCGGACAATTTTCCTTTCATATTTTTAAACTTCTATTCCTAAATTTTGGGTGAATTTCCCTCAATTTTGTTCAATTTCCCTTCAATTTTTAAATTTTTTCCCTTAAATTTTAAATTCTTTTTTTCCATTTTGGGTGAATTTCCCTCAATTTTGGACAATTTTCCTTCAATTTTTAGTTTTTTTCCCAAATTTTTGGTGAATTTTCTTCAATTTTGGTCAATTTCCCTTCAATTTTTTGATTTTTAAAATATTAAAATTTTTCCAAATTTTGGTTGAATTTCCCCCAATTTTCATCCAATTTTTTTAACTTTTCCTGGATTTTAATGATTTTCCCAAAATTTTGCATTCCTGTGAATTTTTGGGGTAATTTCTCAATTTTTTGTGGTTTTTCCCTTCAATTTTGGGTGAATTTCCCTAAATTTTGGCCAATTTCCCTTCAATTTTTTTATTTTTAAATTTTTGGATTTTTTTTCCATTTTGGGTGAATTTCCTCCAATTTTGGGCAATTTTCTTTGAGTTTTTTTCCCTAAATTTCTCTAATTTTATTAAAAATTTTCCCCAAAATTTTGGGTGAGTTTTTCCACAATTTTGGCCAATTTTCCTTCAATTTTTAAATTTCTATCCCTTAAATTTTTGGAATTTTTCCCAATTTTGGGTGAATTTCCCCCAGCTTTGGGCAATTTTCTTTTAATTTTGTTTTTTTCCTAATTTTCCTAAATTTCCCAAATTTTCTTAATTTTTTTTCCATTTTGGGTGAAATTCCCACAATTTTCCTTCAATTTTAAAATTTTTTTTCCTTAAAATTTTGGAATTTTTCCCAATTTTTGGTGAATTTCCCTCAATTTTCATCCAATTTTTTTCCCTTTTCCAGGATTTTAATGATTTTCCCCAAATTTTCCTTTCTTGTGAGTTTTTGGGCAATTTCTCCATTTTTTGTGTTCCTTTTCCCTCCATTTTGGGTGAATTTCCCTCAATTTTAGTCAATTTCCTTTCAAATCTTTATTTTTTTCTCTTAAAATTTTGAAATTTTTCCCAATTTTGGGTGAATTTCCCCCAATTTTTTGCCAATTGTTTTTTACCTTTTCCTTGATTTAAGTGATTTTCCCCAAATTTTTGATTCCCAGGCATTTTTGGGGTAATTTCTCCATTTTTTGTGTTTTTTCCCCTCCATTTTGGGTGAATTTCCCTTCATTTGGGGAATTTTCTTTGAATTTTGTTTTTTTCCTTAAATTTCCTAATTTTCCCTAATTTTTTCGCCTCCATTTTGGGTGAATTTCCGTCAATTTTGGTCAATTTTCCTTCAATTTTAAATTTTTTTTCCCAAATTTTGGATGAATTTCCCTCAATTTTGGTCAATTTCCTTTCAATTTTGTAATTTTTAAAATTTTGGAATTTTTTCCAATTTTGGGTGAATTTCCCTCAATTTTTTCCCATTTTTTTCCCTTTTCCTGGATTTCAGTAATGTTCCCCAAATTTTTGGTTTCCCATTAATTTTTTGGGTAATTTCTACATATTTTTGTATTTTTCCCCTCCATTTTGGGTGAATTTCCCTACATTTTAGACAATTTTCCTTCAATTATTTTTTCCTTTAAATTTTTGGAATTTTTCTCCATTTTGGGTGAATTTTCCCCAATTTTGGGCAATCTCCTTCAATTTTTAAAATTTTTTCCCTTAAATTTTTGAAATTTTTCTCCATCTTGGGTGAATTTCCCTCAACTTTGGCCAATTTTCCTTCAAGATTTTTATTTTTTCCCCTTAAATTTTGGAATTTTTCTCCAGTTTGGGTGAATTTCCCCCAATTTTGGTCAATTTTCTTTCAATTTTGTATTTTTAAAATATCCTAAATTTCCATATTTTTAAAAATTTTCCCCCTCAATTTTGGGTGAATTTCCCTCAATTTTGGTCAATTTCCATTCAATTTTTTAATTTTTAAAATTTTGAAATTTTTCCCAATTTTGGTTGAATTTCCCCCAATTTCTCCCTTTTTTTTCCTTTTTCCTGGATTTTAGTGATTTTCCCCAAATTTTGCATTCCCATGAATTTTTGGGTCAATTTTTCCACATTTTGGTTAAATTTTACCTCCACATTTTTTAATTTCAAAGCCAGATCCACGTCCCCGGTCGTGAGCTTTCGTCTCTTGCCCATGTGTATGAACTTCAGGGCGTCCTTTTGGGGCAAAAAACCGAGATTTTGGGAACATTTGGGGGGGGAATGGATTTTTAGGGGAAAAACAGGGATTTTTTGGGAAAAAATAATGAGATTTTGGGAAAATTTGGGGGAAATGGGAAAAGAGGGATTTTGGGGCAGAAAAGGGGATTTTTGGGCGAAAAACCCGGATTTTGGGGGGGAAAATGGGATTTTTTCGGGGTAAAAAATGGGATTTTTGGGGATTAATAAGAGAATTTTGGGGTAAAAAATGAGATTTTTAGAGTAAAAATAAAAGGGATTTTTTGGGGGAAAAAAAGGGATTTTTTTGGGGGGAAAAAACGGGATTTTGGGGGGGAAATGGGATTTTTTTGGGGAAAAAAACGGGATTTTGGGGGGAAAAGGGGATTTTTTTGGGGAAAAAATGGATTTTGAAGGGAAAATGGAATTTTTGGGGGGAAAATGTATTTTTTGGGGAAAAATGTGATTTTTGGGGGTAAAATTGAGATTTTGGGAAAATTTGGGGGGGATGGAAAAATGGAATTTTGGGGAGAAATAAAGAGATTTTTTGGAGCGGTAAAAAAGAGGATTTTTTGGGAAAATTGATTTTTTTGGGGGGAAAAAGAGATTTTTGGAGTTAAATTCGGAGGGGAATGGATTTTTTAGGGAAACAAGGGATTTTTAGGGGAAAATGCGATTTTATGGGGAAAAATGTGATTTTTTGGGGAAAAATGGGATTTTGGGGGGAAAATGGGTTTTTTGAGGAAAAACGGGATGTTTTGGGGGTAAAAAAGAGATTTTGGGAAAATTTGAGGGGAAAATGGGATTTTTGGGGAAAAAACTGGATTTTTTGGGAAAAAATGTGATTTTTTGGGGGAAAAAAACCGGATTTTTGGGGGAAAAATGGCATTTTTGGGGGGGGTAAAAGAATGAGATTTTGGGAAAATTTGGAGGGGAAATGGGGAAAATGGGGAAAATGGGATTTTTTGGGGGAAAAATGGGATTTTTGGGGGGTAAAAAAAAAGAGATTTTGGGAAAATTTGGGGGGAAAATGAGTTTTTGGAAAAAAATGGTTTTTGGGGGGTAAAAATGGGATTTTTGGGGGGGGAAATGAATTTTTTGGGGGAAAATGGATTTTTTTGAGGAAAAAAATTATTTTGTTTAAAAAAGGGATTTTGGGGGATAAAAAAATGGGATTTTAGGAAAATTTGGGGGGAAATGGATTTTTGGGGAAAAAAGGGATTTTTTGGGGGGAAATGGGATTTTTGTGGGTAAAAATGGGATTTTTGGGGGGTAAAAAATGAGATTTTCAGAGCAAAAAGAGGGAAAGAAAAACATTTTTTGGGGAAGAAAAGGGGATTTTTAAGAAAAAAAGGGGATTTTTCGGGGGGAAAAAAAAAGGATTTTTCGGTGGAAAAAAGGATTTTTCGGGGGAAAAAATGGGATTTTTGGGGGGAATAAAGGAGATTTTGGAGGCTAAAAAATGAGATTTTGGGGTGGGAGCTGGGGGTTAAAAGGGGATTTTTGGTGATAAAACGTGGATTTTTGGGGAAAAGGGAGTTCAGAAAAACTTTGAATTTAAAAAAAGGGATTTTAGAGGGGATTTGGGGGAAAAATAAATTTAAGAAAAGATTGGAATGGGTTTGAGGGGAAAAGGGAGAGAAGGAGGACGAGGAGGACGAAGAGGACGAGGAGGAGGAAGGATCTGGGTGGGAGGAGGAGGATGGAGGTGAGAGAGGAGGAGGTGGCGCTGAGGGCATGGGGACAGAGCTGGGGACAGCGCTGGGGACACGGGGACAGCTCTGGGGACACGGGGACAGCGCTCCCAGTAACCTCCAAACCCTTCCTAAACTCCCCAAATCCCCCCCCAAAACCCCCCTAAACCCCCTCAGGACCCCCCAAATCCCCCTCAAGACCCCTCCAATCCCCCCAATCCCCCCCAAATCCCCTCTAAACCCCCCAAACCCCCTCAAAGACCCCCCAAACCCCCCCAAGCCCCCTCCCCAAAATGCCGCTGCCTCGCTTCGCCCCCTGCGCGTTCCCCTGCGGCGCCGCCTGCAGACCCTGGCCGTGCTGCAGTGGGTCTGCTCCTTCCTGCTGCTCGCTGAGCCCCCCAAAAATGTGGGGAGGGGTCCTCAAAACTCCCCCGGGCTCCCCCGACCCCCCCCGGGCTCCCCCAAAATCCCCCACCCCCCTTTGTGCCCCCCAAAGTTTCTTAAGGCC
This sequence comes from Catharus ustulatus, assembly GCF_009819885.2. Lineage (NCBI taxonomy): Eukaryota > Metazoa > Chordata > Aves > Passeriformes > Turdidae > Catharus > Catharus ustulatus. The sequence goes on from NW_024879561.1 coordinate 124,124, forward strand.
GCGCTGAGCGCTCCCCTCCGTGCGAAAATTCAAATTTTGGGGGGGGTTTGGGGGGTTTGGGGGAATTTTTGGGATTTTTGGGGAGGGGTTAAGGTGAATTTTGGGGGGATTTAGGGGATTTTGGGGGGATTTTGGGGGTTTCAGGGGATTTTTTTTTTATTATTTTTTGGGGGTTTTAGGGGAATTTGGGGAGGGTTTTGGGGAATTTTGGGGGGGTTTTGGTGAATTTTGGATTCTGGGGTCTGAATTTGGGGGTATTTTAGGGTGTTTTGGGAAATTGTGGGGGGTTTTGGGGAATTTTGGGGGGGATAGGGGGAATTTGGGTTTTTTGGAGGGGATTTTGGGTTTTGGGGGTGTCTGAAGATTTTTGGGGGGATTTGGGGTCTGGATTTGGAGGGTCTTAGGGGAAATTTGGGGGATTTTTTGGATTTTAGGGGAATTTTGGGAAATTTCGGGGGGATTTGGGGGAATTTTGGGGATTTTTTGGGGGTTTTCAGAGAATTTTTGGGGGATTTGGAGATTTTTTGGGGGGTTTAGGGGATATTTGGGAGCATTTCGGGGATTTTTGGGGAATTTTTTTAGGATTTGGGGGGTTCTGGGGGAGGGAATTGGGGGGAGGGCTCCCCAAAATTCCCCCGGGCTGCCCTAAATGCACCCCCACCCCCCCCTTTGTTCCCCCTCCCCACCCCCCCCGCCTTTTTATGCCAAATTTTTTAGGGCAGGGTTGAGGTTTCCCATCCCAAAAAAACTAAAAAATCCCCAAAAATGACTAAACCCCCCCCAAAAATCTAAAAAAAAAATCACAAAAAAAATCTAAATCCCTCCCCCCAATAAATCTCAAAAATATCCCCAAAATTTCTAAAAACAACCCTAAAAAATCCCCAGAAAATCCCCAAAAAATCCCTCCAAATCCCCCCAAAATCCCAAAAATTTCTCAAAAAAATCCCCCCAAAATCCCCAAAAATCCTAAAAATAATCCCCAAAAATTCCTTTAAAAATAAAAAAAAAAATTCCTCCAAAAAATTCCTAAAAAATACCTAAAAGATCCCAAAACTGCAAAAAAATCATTAAAGATTTCCAAAAAATCCCCAAAAAATCCCCAAAAATGAAAAAAATTCCTTTAAAAATAAAATATAAAAATTACCAAAAATTCCCCCCCAAAAAAATCCCCAAAATGCTGAATTTTTTTTTAATTCAATAAAATTCAAAAAAAATAAAAAAATTTCTAACCTCCCCCAAAAAATCCCCCCAAAAATTCCCCAAAAAATCGCAAAAAAAGTCTAAAAAAATCCAAAAAAACCCTCAAAAAATACCCCAAAAATCCCCAAAAAATCCCCAAAAAATCCCCCCAAAAATCCCAAAATATCCCCCCAAAAATTCCAAAAAATCCCTCCAAAATTCCAAAAATATTCGAAATAATTTCAAAATAATTTCCAACAAATCCCCCCAAAAATCTAAAAAACCCTCCCCCAAAATCCCTCAAAAATCCCTCAAAAATTAAAAAAAATCCCCAAAAAATCTACAAAAAACCAAAAAAATCCCCAAAAAATCCCCCCAAAAATCCCCAAAATCCCCAAAAAATCCCCCAAAAATCCCCCAAAATAAAATCCCCAAAAATTCTAAAGCCAGCCCCCAAGCTCCCCGTGTGCCGTGTCCCCCAGGGCAGCTGTGCCGGCTCTGTTGGCGCTGGCGCTGCGGGGCCCGCTCTGGTTGCCCGCGCTCCTTTACGGGCTCTGGCTGCTGGCGGACCGGGACACTCCCCGCCGCGGGGGGCGCCCTTGCGCCTGGGTGCGGGCCTGGCCCGTCTGGCGTCACTTCCGGGATTATTTCCCCGTCTCGGTGAGCCGGGGGGGGGTTGGGGGTGTCTGAGGGGGTTTGGGGTTCTTGGCTGGGGTTTTGGGGGGTTCTGTGGGGTTTGGAGGGGTTTGGGGGGATTTTGGGGTTTTTTGGGGGGTCTTGGGGGGTTTTGGGAGAGTTTTGGGGGATTTTGGGAGGAGTTTTGGGGTCCTTGAGTGGAGTTTTGGGGGGAGCTGGGGGGTTTGGGGGGTTTGGGGGGTTGGGGAGGGGATTTGGGGGTCTCTAGTGGTTCTTTGGGAGGGTTTTGGGGAGTCTTGAGGGGTTTGGGGGTCTCTGATGGGGTTTTGGGGGGATTTGAGTTCCTTGAGTGGAGATTTGGGGGGTTTTGGGGGGTCCTTGAGGGATTTTGGAGGGGTTGGGAGGGGTTTTGGGGGCTGTTGGGGGTCTCTCAGTGGGGTTTTGGGGAGTTTTTGGGGTGTCCTGGAGGGATTTTGGGGGGGTTTGGGGTCTCTAAGTGAAGTTCTGGGGGTGTTTTGGGGGGTCCTGTTTGAGTTTGGGGGTCTCTGAGGGAGGTTTGGGAAGGGTTTGGGGGGTCCTGGGGGGATTTTGGGGGAAGTTTTGTGGGGTCCTAGGGGAGTTTTGGGGGATTCCTGGGGGGAATTTGGGGAATTTTTGGGGTCCCTGAGTGCAGTTTTGGGGATGTTGGGGAAAAAAATCGAAAAAATATTTTTAAAATGGAAAAAAATAGAAAAACAAAATTGGGGAAAGTAATCGAAAAAAATTGGGGAAAAAATAACAAAAAAAAGAAAAAAATGAGAAAAAATAGAAAAAATGGGGAAAAATCGAAAAAAATAGAAAAAAAAGAGAAAAAATAGAAAAAAAGAGGAAAAATCGGAAAAAAAATAGGAAAAAATGGGGGGAAAATAAAAAAAATTGGGGGAAAAATATCGAAAAAAATTGAAAAAAATAGAAAAAATTCGGAAAAAAATCGGAAAAAATTGGGAAAAAAATCGAAAAAATTGGGAAAAATCGAAAAAAATTAGAAAAAAAATTAGAAAATAATTGGGGAAAAAATCGAAAAAATAGGGGAAAATAATCGAAAAAATTGAGGAAAAATAGAAAAAAGGGAAAAAATCGGGAAAAAATCGAAAAAATAGGGGGAAAAACTAGAAAAAATTGGGGGAAAAATAGAAAAAATAGAAAGAAAAGGAAAAAAATCTGGAAAAAATCGGGAAAAAATCGAAAAAATAGGGGGAAATAATCTAAAAAATTGGGGAAAAAATAGAAAAAATAGAAAGAAAGGGAAAAAAATCGGGAAAAAATAGAAAATATGGGGAAAAAAAATTTAAAAATTGGGAAAAAATGGAAAAAATATTGGGAAAAAATTGGGGAAAAAACGATAAAATAGAAAAAAAATCGAAAAAAAAACCTGGGAAAAAATTGGAAAAAAATCGAAAAAAATTGGGAAATAAATCGAAAAAAATTGAGAAAAAAATCAGAAATAAAAAATCGACAAAAGAGAAAAAATTGGGAAAAAAATCTTTAAAAAATATCTGAAAAAACCAAAAAATGGGGAAAAAATCTAAAAAATATTTTTAAAAATCTAAAAAAAATTGAAAAAAGATTTTAAAATGGGAAAAAAATAGAAAAATGTGAAAAAATTTTTAAAAAGAGAAAAAAATTGAAAAATAATCGAAAAATAATAGAACAAAGAAAAAATAGAAAAAAGGAAAAATTGGAAAAAATAGGAAAAAATGGGGGGAAAATTTTAAAAAATTGGGGAAAAAATTGAAAAAATCAAAAAAAATAGGAAAAAAAGGAACAAATCCGAAAAAAAATAGGAAAAAATGAGGGATAAAATAAAAAAAAAATTGGGGAAAAGAATCGAAAACAATAGGAAAAAAAATCAGGAAAAAAATCGGGAAAAAAAATAGGAAAAAAGAGAAAAAAATAGAAATAAAAATGGGAAAAAATAAAAAAATAATTCCTAAAAGCTTCCCGAATGTTCCGTTCGCAGCTGATCCGCACGACGCCGCTGGACCCCCGCAGAAATTCCATTTTCGGCTTCCACCCGCACGGGGTCCTGGCCGCGGGGGCGTTCGGGAATTTCTGCACCGAGGCCACCGGGTTCGGGGCTCTGTTCCCGGGGCTGCAGCCGCAGCTGCTCACCCTGCCCTGCTGGTTCCGATTTATTAAAAAAATAAATCCCAAAAAAAATCTCCCAAAAAAAGTCCCTGAAAATTCCTTTAAAAATTAAAAAAAAAATCCCCCCGAAAATCCCCCCCAAAAAATCCCCAAAAATTCCTTTAAAAATACCAAACAATCCCCCCAAAAATAAAAAAAAAATCTCCAAAAATCGCAGGAAAATCCCTAAAAATCCCTTTTAAATTCCCCCCCAAAATCCTTAAAAAATCTCCCCCAAAATTCAAAAAAATCCCCCAAAAATCCCCAAAAAACCCCAAAATTCCCCTCCTACCCCTGCCCTGCTGGCTCCGCCTCCCGCTCTGCCGGGAGTGAGCCATGGCAGGAGGTGAGAGGGGAAAAATAAATAAAAGTACATTAGGGGGAGAGAAAGAATAAAAGAAAAAAAAAAAAGGGAAAAAAAAAAAAAGAGGAAAAAAGAAGATAAAAAAGAAAAGAAAGGAAAGAGAAAAGGAAAGAAAAGGGAAAAAATGAAAAAGGAAAAGAAAAAGAAAAAAAAAAGAAAAAGAAAAAAAAATTTAAAAAAGAAAAAAGGGGAAAGAAAACAAAACCTCCCCAAAAAATCCCCCAAAATGTGCGAAAAAATTAAGAACATAAATCCCCCCAAAAAATTCCCCGGAAAAAAAAAAAAAAACTTTAAAAATCCCCAAAAAAATCCAAAAAAATTCCTTTTAAAATCCCCCAAAAATCTCACAAAGTTCCCAAAAATTCCTTTAAAAATCCCTAAAAATAAAAAAATCCAAAAAAATCCCTCATAATTCCCCCAAAAATCGCAAAAAAATCCCCCCAAAATTCTGATTTTTTCCCCATAAATTTTGATTTTTTCCCCCTTAAATTCCAAATTTTCCCCTATAAATTCTAATTTTTTTCTTTTTTCCCCCATTAAATTCCCTTTATTTCCCCCATAAATTCCCCTTTTATTTCTCAATAAATCAGATTTTTTCCCCCATAAATTCTATTTTTTATTTGATTTTTCCCCCATAAATCCTGATATTTTCCCCATAAATTCCCTTTATTTCCCCCCATAATTTCAGATATTTTCCCCCCATAATTTCATTCTATTCCCCCATAAATTCTGGATTTTTCCTCATAAATTCCCTTTCATTTCCCCCATAAATTCCCCTTTTATTTCCCAATAATTCTGATTTTCCCCCCATAAATTTCCTTTTTAAATTATTTTTCCCCGATAAATTCTGATTTTTTCCCCCATAAATTCTGAATTTGTCCCCCATAAATTCTGAATTTGTCCCCCATAAATTCCCACTTGTTCCCCATAAATTCTGATATTTTTCCCCATAAATTCTGAATTTTCCCTCATAAATTCCCTTTTTTAAAAAATATTTTTCCCCGAAAAATTCAGATGTTTTTCCCTCATAAATACTGTTTTTTTCCCTATAAATCCTGAATTTTTTTCCCATTAAGTCTGATTTTTCCCCATAATCCCAGCAATTTTTAACTCTTTCAATTCCGTTTTCTGCCCAGTTTTACTGTCCTCAGAACCCTCCAGCCTCAAACATAATTCTGAATTTTTCCCCCATAAATTCGCTTTTTTAAAATTTTTTCCCCATAATTCCAGATATTTTCCCCCAGAATTCCACGTATTTTTCCCCATAAATTCTAACTTTTTCCCCCATAAATTCAGATTTTTTCCCCATAATTCCAGATATTTTTCCCCATAAATTCCCATTTATTTCCCTATAAATTCCCATTTATTTTCCAAAAAAATCTGATTTTTTTTCCCCATAAATTCTGATTTTTTCCCCATAAATTCCCATTTATTTTCCTATAATTCCAGATATTTTTCCCCATAAATTCTGAGTTTTTTTCCCATGATCCCAGCTATTTTTAACCCTTTCAGTTCCATTTTTTGCGCAGGTTTGGTGTCCTCAGAACCCTCCAGCCTGGAGCATTTGCTGTCCCAGCTCAGGGGGGGCGAGGTCACTGTGATCACCCTGGGGGGACCCCCCGAGTCCCTGGAGGCGCAGCCGGGGGCGCTCAGGCTGCAACTGCTCAGCAGGACGGGATTGGTCAGGATTGGCCTTAAATTTGGGTAATTTGGGACATTTTGGGGGGTTTGGGGTCATTTTTGTGGTTTTGTAAAAAATGGCAACAAAAATCCCCCCAAAAATCGCAAAAAAATCACTGAAATCCAAAAAAAGTGCCTAAAAGTTGCCCAAAACATTTCTCCAGAAATCACAAAAATTGTAAAATATTTCTCTTAAAAGTTCTCTAAAAAAATCCCCCAAAATTTACAAAAAAATTTAAAAAACATTCCAATAAAATTCGCTGAAAAAAATCCCCCCAAAATCACAAAAAATTCCGAAAACTCTTCACAAAAAGAATCCCCCAAAATATCCCAAAAATTTCCAAGAAATCCTAAAAAATTCTCAAAAATATACCAGAAAAAAACCCCAAAAAATTCCTAAAATATGCCCCAAAAATGCCAAAAAAAATCCCAAAATTTTCACCAAAATTAAGAAAAAATTCCCAAAAATTCCCCAAAAATCCCCAAATCCTCCCAAGGATTTCCCGCCAGTTTGGGCCATTTGGGGTCATTTTGGGGGATTTGGGGACCCCTCGAGTCCCTGGAGGTGCAGCTGGGGGTGCTCAGGCTGCAGCTGCTCAGCAGGACAGGATTCGTCAGGATTGGGCTGAAATTGGGTCAGTTTGAGAGGTTTTGGGGTCCCAAAAATATCCCAATATAGTCCCAAAAAATTTTAAGAATTACAAAATAAATTCCCCAAAAATCACAAAAAAAAATCGCAAAAAAATGGCAAAAAATCGCAAAAAATTTCCCCCAAATTGCACAAATGTCCCAAAAAGTTCTCTAAAAAAATCCCTCAAAAATACAAAAAATACCAAAAAATTTTTGCTAAAAACTCCCACAAAAATCCCCCCAAAAAATTAAGAAAATCCTCCCCAAAAATTCCTCCCAAAAATTCCTCCAAAATTCCTAAAAAATTCCAAAAAATTCCTCCGAAAATTAAAAAAAATTGGCAAAACAAATCCCAAAAAAATCCTGCCAAGAATTCCCAAAATATTCTAAAAATAAAAAAATTGTTAAAAATTCCCCCCAAATTAAAAAAAAATTCCCAAAATATTCCAGAAAATTAAAAAAAAAAATCCCCAAAAAATCCAGAAAAATGCCAAAAAAATCCCAAAAATATCCAAAAAACATTCCCAAAATAATCTCCAAATTGAAGAAAAAAATTCCCAGAAAAATCCCGAAAAAATCCCCCCAAAAATTCTCAAAAATTCCCAAAAAATCCCGAAAAGTTCTCCCTATAAAATCCCCAAATCCTCCCGAGGATTTCCCTCCAGTTTGGGTCATTTTGGGTCATTTTGGGGGATTTGGGGACCCCCCGAGTCCCTGGAGGCGCAACCGGGTGCGCTCAGGCTGCAGCTGCTCAGCAGGACGGGATTCGTCAGGATTGGGCTGAAATTGGGTCAGTTTGAGAGGTTTTGGGGTCCCAAAAACATCCTAATATAGTCCCAAAAAATTTTAAGAATTACAAAAAAATTCCCCAAAAATAGAAAAAAAATTCCCCCCAAATTGGCCAAATGTCCCAAAAAAGTTCTCAAAAAAATCCCTCAAAAATACAAAAAATGCCAAAAAATTTTTGCTTATAAGTCCCCCAAAAATCCCCCCCCCAAAAATTAAAAAAATCCCCCCCAAAAATTCCTCAAAAAAAATTGCTAAAAATTCCCCCAAAATTAAAAAAAAATCCCAAAATATTCCCAAAAATTTAAAAAAAATCCCCAAAAAATCCAGAAAAATGCCAAAAAAATCCCAAAAATATGCAAAATAATTCCCAAAATATTCTCCAAAATAAAGAAAAGAATTCCCAGAAGAATTCCCAAAAAATCCCAAAAAGTTCTCCCCATAAAATCCCCAAAACCTACCGAGGATTTCCCTCCAGTTTGGGTCATTTTGGGGGATTTGGGGACCCCCCGAGTCCCTGGAGGCGCAACCGGGGGCGCTCAGGCTGCAGCTGCTCAGCAGGACGGGATTCGTCAGGGTTGGGCTGAAATTTAGGGAATTTGGGACATTTTGGGGTATTTTTGGGGTTTCTAAAAAAATTACCAAAAAAATTGCAAAAAAATCCCCCCAAAAATTGCAAAAAAATCGCTAAAAGTTGCCAAAAAAATTCCACAAAAATTCACAAAAATTGTAAAAAATTTCTCTTAAAAGTTCTCTAAAAAACTCCCCCAAAAATCTGCCCCCCCAAAAATATCCAAAGAAATTTGCTAAAATATTCCCCCCAAAATCACAAAAAAATCTGAAAACTCTTTGCTGAAAGATTCCCCAAAAAATTCCCAAGAAATCCTAAAAAATACCAAAAAAATTCCCAGAAAAAAATACCAAAAAATCCCTAAATATTCCACCAAAATTCCCAAAAAATTCCCCAAATATTCCCCAAAATGAAGAATAAAATTTCCAAAAAAATCCATAAAAATTCCCCAAAATATCCCAAAAAACGCACCCATGACCTTGAGCCAACAGCAAGAATGAACGGCCGCCCTGCTGGCAGTGCTGCTTTTTTGCACCGATTTATTGTCAATTAACATTGCTGAAGAGCAGCACTAGTGGCATTAACTTCCTTTGCAAGCCAGCAGCCAAGCTTGTTTACAGAAGCCAAGGAGTGAGCAGTACCAATTGCTGGTATTAAGCACACAAAGTCCCCAGCGTATCTAGTTCCTGTGGCTGCGAGGACAAAGCTGGAAAGTCATGCATCCTTCTCAGATCCTTGCACAGTAATTTCACAATTATAAGCCGCACCATTTTGACTAAAATTTAGGTCCGAACCCAAAGTGCGGCTTATAATCAGGTGCGGCTTATATATGGACAAAGAACGAAAAGTTGCTGTTTTTGTTTGGAGGACAAGTGTCTGCTAAGAAAGGCAGGAACTTCTCTTTAAAATGGAGAATGTAAATCCCCTCCCTCCAAATTATTATAATTCTGAAATCAAGGGGCTTTCAGGCAAAAATATGGAAATTAGGAATAACAGTTCTTTTCTAGGGAAATCAAAATAGAAATACTGTACTACAAAGAAACAAACTCCAAACCCTGACAAAGTCAGAGTACAGCCTGACACCCTGACAGGCAGAGTGTTGGTAGCAGTCCCATTAAATGGTGGCTGCATTCTCCTGCAGTGACAGATGTGACTTAGTTGGAGCAGTGCTCCTGTACAAGGTGCAGTTTCCCTCCAGAGGTCCAGTGGTGATGTGGAGAAATCTGGTTTTCCTCTGGAGTCCAGTGGAGAAAGGGGCTCCCTTAGTGTCCCAAAACCTCTGTTTTTATCTTGGTAAGAAATGTTGGGCTCTTCCCCCTGGCTGGAACAACTTCCCATGGGATGCAGTAATTTTATCAGTCACACAGTGGGACTCAATGGCCATTAGCAGAAAATGACTGGCTGGAGGAAGGGTGGGTTGTGAAAAGATAAAGAACAATGCCCTGCCTGGTTTCAATGGATGGCCCATTAGCAGAATATCTGCCATTGAGATAAGGATCACTGCCCCCACCCTCAACAGATAGTGATAGAATAGATACCCTTTATCACACTCTGTATTGTAACATGCGGCTTATAATCAGGTGCGGCTTATATATGGACAAAGAATGAAAAATTGCTGGCACCCGGAAGTGCGACTTATACTCAGTGTGGCTTATAATCGTGAAATTACTGTACAAATCAAACCAATGAAATAACAGGTGGTATTCAAGGACTATGGAAGAACAGACTGACTAAGACAATACCCAAAAACGCACTGGTGTGATACAGCACCAGGCTACACAGATTTGTTAGGGCATTGCTCTCAAACTGAGGAATTGCACAACTGCAAAAGGCAATTTCAAGATTCTCAACCATAATAGAGCTGATTGCTACTTCAAGAGCAGATGCCTGAAGAAGACTACAAACTGAAATAAACTCAGTAAAAGTAGTCTTTCAAAACCGCATGGTGTTAGATATGGTAACAGCTGAATGGGAGGAGTTTGTATTCTAATTTACACCATTTGTTGCACTTAGGTGAGTCACGGCAAATAGCAGGGGATATCCATAGCATTTGGCAACATGCAGAAGTAGTCCCTGAAGTGACCAAAGACATTGCATCTTGGAGTAAACATTTGTGGGAAGCTCTAACATCTTGATTACCTAATCTGAACTGGCTAACACAATGTTTTGTATGAATTTTAGGAATTACCTCAGTACCAGGTAAGGGAATGGAACAGTTTATACTGAGTGCCATCATGCAGTGCTTACAGATGGCCAGGGTATCAGACCCAGCCAACATGGGTTTAGGAAGGGTAGGTCATGTTTGATCAACTTGATCTCCTTTTATGACAGGTGGTCCATCTGGTGGATGCAGGAAAGGCTGTGGATGTTGTCTATTTGGACTCCAGCAAGGCCTTTGACACTGTCTCCCACAGCATTCCCTGGAAAAGCTGCAGCCTATGGCTTGGACAGGAGCATTCCTTGCTGGGTTAAGAACTGCCTGGATGGCCAGGCCAGTCACCAGTGGTGTCCCTCAGGGGTCTGTGCTGGGGTCAGTTCTGTTCAATATTTTAACTGACGATCTGGATGAGGGTATGGAGTGTTTTATTAGTAAATTTACAGACACACTGAACTGGGAGCATGTGTCGATCTGTTGGAAGGTAGGAGGGCTCTGCAGAGAGACCTGTAAGTGTTGGATGGATGGGCAGAGTCCAACAAAATGAAGTTTAATAAATCCAAGTGCTGACTCCTGCATTTGGGCCTCCATAAGCCCCTGCAGTGTTATAGGCTGAGGATGGTGTGGCTGGACATGGCCCAGGTAGGAAGGGACCTTGGGGTACTGGTTGACAGCCAGCAGTGTGCCCTGGTGGCCAAGGAGGCCAATGGCCCCTGGCCTGGATCAGGAAGAATGTGGCCAGCAGGAGTAGGGAGGTTGTTCTTCCCCTGTGCTTGGCACTGGTGAGGCCACACCTTGAGTGCTGTGTCCAGTTCTCAGTCCCTCAGTTTAGGAAGGACCTTGAGACACTTGAGCGTGTGCAGAGGAGAGCAACAAGGCTGGTGAGGGGCTTGGAACACAAACCCTGTGAGGAATGACTGAGGGAGCTGGGGTTGTTCAGCCTGAAGAAAAGGAGACTCAAGGGTGACCTTATCACTCTCTACAACTCCCTGAAAGGTGGCTGTAGTCGGGGGGGTTGGTCTCTTTGCCAAAGCAGCACTGACACAACAACAGGAAACAGTCTTCCACTGAGCCAATGGAAATATAGGTTGGATATTAGGAAAAAGTGATCAAGTACTGGAATTGTCTGCACAGGGAGGTGGTGCAGTCACCATCCCTGGATGCATATAAAAAAAGACTGGATGTGGCACTCAGTGCCATCGTTTAGTTGAGGTGTTAGGGCATAGATTGCACTTGATGATCTTGAAGGTCTCTTCAAACCCAGTGATTCTGTGGAAGGAAAAGAAACAATTCATCCTTGCCATCATTTCTTCAGAGTGTGCTGTTGTTCCTAAGGAAAGCTACAGTAATTTCACGAATACAAACCGCACCAATTTGACTAAGATTTTGCTCCTAAACCGGAAATGCGGCTAATACTCAGGAGCGGCTAATATGTGAATAATTTTCTGACATTTACAACCTCAGAAGTGCCAGCCAGAGTGCCGAGCCGAGCAGCTGCAAAGTCGGCATTTTGCGATTGTTACAAATTGTTACTCTGTTGCACCGCGGGTGGAGCCTGGCACCCTGCAGGCAGCACAGGGGTCGGGGGGAGAGGAGGGAGAGCTCTTTCCTTCCCTCCTCTGCCGCAGCCCGGGGAAGAGACGGGGGGGACCTGGACCGCCACTGCCGTGGCTCAGGGAGGAGGGGGGGGGACCCGGGCCGCCGCTGCCGCAGCTCTGGGAGGTGGTGGGGGACCCGGGCCGCCACTGCCGTGGCTCGGGGAGGTGGCGGGGGACCCGGGCCGCCACTGCCGTGGCTCGGGGAGGTGGCGGGGGGCTCCGTCCCCGCCCGCCGTCGCGGGAGCGAGGGGGGCTCCGTCCCTGCCTGCCACCACAGGGCAGCACCGGGCCGTGGTGACCGAGCCCAGTGGCAGCAGCGGCTGGCCCCCAGTGGCCCCGCCGAGCGGCAGCGCCGGGCTGGGCCCCCTGGCCCCGTCGGCAGCCCCGAGCGGGCCGAGCCTGCACAGCCCGAGTCGAGCCAGTAAACCCCGCCCTGCCACCGTTCTGTTACTATTTGGCAACTTTGTTGCACGCGGGTCCTCGCTGCAAACGACAGAGCGGCTTATACTCGGGTGCGGCTTATTTATGGACAAAAAACAAAATATTTGCCAGCACCTAGAGATGCGGCTTATACTCAGTGCGGCTTGTATTCGTGAATTTATTGTACATATTTGGGGAAACACCTTTGGAGAAAAGGGGCTTGCTTCTTAAGGAAAGTGCTTCCCAAAGAGCTCGCAGTGAGGTAGGTGCAAGTGTCCCCCTTTGGCTGTCTGTAGTCCTTTCAGTCCTTGAGACCCACTGCCCTTGTCAGAGGGGCAGGGGAAGGGAGAAGGCTGTGAAGAGCAGGTTTGGCATCTGCCTGGACCTGCAGAGACCAAGCCAAGCACCTGCAGCAGGGTGTGTTACCCCACTTTGGACAGAGGTGGGAGCAGGAGCATCTCTGTCCAGCTGCGAACCCCAAAGCTCTCTTGGAGAGCAGTGAATTCAAAGGCCTTTATGCACACACTTTTCACATCTTGCCTGCCTGCTGTGTTTCAACTCTTGGCAATATGCAACTGCCTCTCGCTCGGTGGAAGCTGCTGTAGGCCAGGACCAGTGCAGAGCTGGGCTGTGTGCCTGGAGCTCCAGCTGGTCTCTTCTGGTCTCAAGGCAGCCTCATCTTCCATGGCATCTGGAGGTCTTAATGGGATGCTGGTTCTTCTGAGCTTGCAGATGAGCATGGTTCTGCAGCGCTTTCTTTGAATCTTACTTGCCTGCTGTGTTTCAACACTTGGAAATATGCAATTCCCTATCACTTGGTGGAAGCTGCTGTGGGCCAGGGCAGCACAGAGCTGGGCTGTGGGGTCTGGGCAATGTGCTGAGGCTTGGCTGACCTTGGCCTCAGCAAAGGCTTGGAAGGTTTGCCTCCCGAAGCATCCTGCTCATTGGCTCTTCCTGTGCACCCTGGAGAGAACAAGGCAGGCATTTCTGGCAGCTGGGCATTAGCAGGCCTTCAAACGGGGGCATGTTGTGGAGCAAGGCCAGCTGAGATACCCTGGGAGGAGCCAGCCCAGTGCTCCTTGCTCCTCTCTGCTGACACAAGATCGTTTGTCTGGTTTTGGGATGACCCTGGCTCTGTCAGGGGGTGCTAGGTGGACACAAGACAGCCACTCCTGTCCTGCTGGGTCCCAGTGGTGCCTCGCAGCAGTCTTGCATGCTCATCAGGATATTGGCCTGGAACCTGAGGCAGCTGATTTTAAGCTTTTGCAGGTGCCTACAGGTCAAAGTCAATGGTGTTGCCTCAGGATACAGCAGTCCTGAGGATTCCCCCCAGAGCTGCCTGATGCCGCCCACTCCTTGTGGCACCAGTTGCATTCCTGTGGAATGCTGTACTTCCCCTGAGTAAAGAGGGAGCTGGAGAAAGAGCTTGCCAGACTGCTCTCTGTCCTTTCCCAGCAGTGCTGCTCTCCGTCCTTTCCCAGCAGTGCTGCTCAAGTGCAGAAGTCCGAGCTGAGGGCCAATGTGCGAATGGAACAGCCGTGCACAGGAAGGGTCGGTGGGAAGGATGATCCAGGAGCCATAGGCCTGGCAGCCTGAGCTGGCTATCGGGGAAGGCCTTGGAGCAGATCCTCCTGAGTGCCATGCCACGGCCCCTGCAGGGAACCGGGGGGTCTGCTGAAGGCTGGGAAAGCTCTGCAGAGGGATGGGGACAGCTGGGGGTCCTGGCCAGATGTTGAGGGCTTCTCTGAGGCTGTTTAGGGGGGGTTTGGTGTTGGTGGGGGTCTTGGGGAAGGAGTTGTCTGGAAGGTGAGAGGTCTAGGCTGGAACCAGAATCAGCTTGAAGGCAACATCTGTGCTTTCGCACAGCTTTGGTTATGGAGGGCAGAAGGAATAGCTGATTTTTCCTGTTAATGGTCCTGATTTTCCCACAGGGAAGAAGAGGGGACAGCTGTACTTTATGAGCCACTTAGGTATCTGCACCAGGAAGAGGACTGACAATTGTACAATCTGCGCATTTGTTTGGGCTAATTTTGCAACACTGATTGACTTTCATTCCTTGTGAGCTTTTATTCCTCCCCAGAATTAGGGTCTTGCTATCTCTTCATTGAAAACCATTTGAAAACCAAAGAATGACTTTTTTTTTTTTTTTTTTTTGCCTCTGTGTAGTGTTGTTTGGTAAAGTGACTCTCAAGGAATGACTTGAAGGCAAATGAGTTGCTGCTTTGAGATGGGAAGCAAACTTGCAAATCTCAAATTTCATTCTCAGGCCATGTCAATGAAGTTGCCAAGTTTGGAACCTTTTGGAAATACTTGGGCTGAGCAATTGGGAAGAACAGCTTTCCTGAATTGAGGATTCCTAAATGCCCTGAGCCAGCAGAGCAGGGCAGCATTTGCTGATGATTAGAGCCATTCCAAACATTCCTGGGGAAGGGATTCCTTCCATCCTGGGCCACTTTGGGTGGGCTGAGGCTGTCCCCAGGGCAGGTGGCAGTGTGTGCAAGAGCCTTTGTGACACGGTGCAGCATGGTCACCATGGCATGGAACAGGACAGGGTGTCACAGGACCCTTTGTGACATGTGGTGACTTAGGAGCTGGCGGTGACACAGCCACACCACAGTGCTCGGAGCACGCGACGGGACAGGACGCGCCAGAGCGGTGCTGTGAGGAGCCCCTGCACAGCGCTCTCATTTGTGTCTGACCCGAAGTTTTTCCGAGGTGTTATTCCAGCAGGTGACCTCGCGGCAAGACTGAGGGATTTGCTGACCACAGTCCTTGACGAGGACTCTCCCGTCCTTGTGGCAGCAGCCCTTGAGACCAGATTGCAGGACCTGCTGTCCTGTAGTCTTCCAAGGAGTTTAGTCTTGCAGGTGCCTTCCAGGCTCGACTGCAGGACTTGCTGACTCGGAGCTTTTCTGAGGCATCTCTCTGCAAGTATCCCTCAATCCAGTCACTGACATGGAGCAGAGACTCCCAGGAGTGCCCAAAGTGGCCTGGGTGAATGAGGAGGAAGAAACTCCTGGAGCTACCTCAGCACAGGAGACTGAAGAGGCGGTGCCGTTCCAGGCAGCACAGGAGGGTGAGCGGGAGATCTGGGCCTCAGGGCTGGTGAGGCCCAGAGGAGCGCAGGGCTGGGCTGTGCTCTCCAGCCTCTCCCGCAGTCCCTCAGCTCTGGCTGCGCTCGCTCTTTGCCAGGTGCAGCCATGGACCGGACACAAGAGCAGGAACCCACCGGTGGCCGCTTCCGCAGAACAGCGCAGGTACTGCAGCCATCCCCACCTGGGCTGGGCCTGCTGTCACTGCTCAGCCCAGCACAGCGCTTGGAGCACTCCATGGAACTCCCTCTCTTCCCTGTCCTTTCCTCTCCTACCGGACTTGCAAAATCATCAAATGCATTTGGCAGGAAGAGACCAGCACCTTGGGCACTGGGTCCATGCAGAACGGTGATGTCTACACCAGCACGACCAGTGCTACCCTGCTGGATATGCTTGGAGAAGAAGGTTTGCCCAGTCCAAAGCAAGTAAGCAGCCTGTGGCCAGGGATTGATCCTCCCAGCGATTGCTTGGCCTCCCAAGCCACTGGGGCCTGCTGCTCCCTGTAAGCCTTTGAGGCCATTGCAGTGGGAAGGGAAGCACTTCCCTGGGGAAGCTCAGGACATTGCTGCCTCTGGCAGCTTTCCAAGTATCCCCGTGCCTTCTTCAGGTGCCTGCCATGGTGAAGTGCATCCACCAGTGGCTCCTGGCCAATGAGTCTGCTGAGCACAGGCTGGACAGGACCCTGCTGGATCTCACCGAGGCACAGCCCACTGACGTGGTGATGACTCTCCTGCGTGTGGCCCCATCGTGTGACAGGTATGGGGCCCACCTGCCCAGAGGGCTTAGGGCTCCCCAATCCATTACCCTGTAAAGCTTGTTCCAGGTGTCTGACCAACAGAGAGTCCCAGGGCCCTCTGGCTGCTCCCTTTCCCAGCCCTGGCATGTCAGTCCCTGAGCCTGCTGCCATGCTCCCTCCCTGCCCCTCAGGGGCCTGTCCCCACAGGGCTGGGCTGCCTGGTGAGGGGCAGTGGGCAGAGACAGAGCTGGCAGACAGCTCAGGTCCCTGCTGCTGCCCAGGCCATGGTGCTGTGTCTGAGATCACCCTGAGACAGAGCTCTCACCCCACAGAGCTGCAATGACCATGTGGAAGACAATCATGTCCTCGAGCAGGACTGCAGAGTTGGTGCAGCTGAGACTCCTCAATGTGATGGGGAACTGGCCAGAGCACAGCACATGCACCTCGGATGGGGACAGAACGGGTGTCTTTGCCCTGGCTGTGAGTTTCTGGAACCCTCCTTCCCCCACTGCATCTCCCTGCCTCAGGTGCTGGGCTGAATCCTGGCCTAGGGGCAGCTTCAGGGGCACCAGGCCCGGTGCTCCCCCTGCATTTCCCATAGCATCTCCCTGCCTCGCTCGGGCCCTGCCGCATAGACACCTTGGCACTGAGCGCTGTCTCTGGGTTCTTTGTCCTTTGCAGGCAACTGTGGTGATGTGGAAGATCCTCCATGTGCCCTGCATCCCACCTACAGGGTCAGAGCATTTCACCCGCCTATTTGTCCACCTGCTCTCTCAAGTGTTCTTTAGCACTCTGGATACACCAGAGGAGCTCAATAAATTCTGGAAGGGATGCCAGGAAGAACACAGCTTTGCAACCAGCCCAAGCAGGTTCTCCATCCCAGTCCATCTGTCCCTGTCATGTCCCCAGGGCAGGAGCCAGTGTTCCCAGCGTGACCTGAGCTTTATTCTCCACACAGGTTTGTGGTGCAGGCCATGAAGTCCCTGCTTTGCCGAAGGCAGCTTCAGGCTGTGGTGATGGCAATGGAGCGGAAGTGTGGTTGGGACACGCTGCTCTGTCCTGACACCCAGCACTATGCTGTGGGTCTGCTGGCCAGGTGAGAGCCCCCTCTCCCCTCTGCCCCTGACATTTGTGCTCTGTGCCTGGGGTGCCACACACAGTTCCTTTTGTCATGGGCCAGAGGGCCTTGTCCCTGAGGGACAGCCAAGCAGACTGGAAAAGGCTGGGAGAGGAGGGTGTGCAAAAGGAGCTGCTTCCCAAATGGTCCAGGTCCCCTTGCAGGATGCTGGGCAAAAACCAGACCTCTGGGAGCCAATCCCGGCTCATAGTCATGGTTACTTTTACTCCTTCT
Organism: Catharus ustulatus; assembly: GCF_009819885.2. Lineage (NCBI taxonomy): Eukaryota > Metazoa > Chordata > Aves > Passeriformes > Turdidae > Catharus > Catharus ustulatus. The sequence continues at coordinate 141,488 of NW_024879561.1, forward strand.
AGAGAGATGTCCCGTGTCTCCCGACGCTTTTGTTCCCGCATCTTTCGCTGCCTTCTCCAGATTCTCAGCACTGAGGAGCCACGCTGGGATCTGCCTGCCCTGGCATTCATTGTGGAGGTGAGCCTGATGGCCAGCGCTGCCTCCCAGCTCTCTGCCCTCTCATAGCCACAGCTGCCTGGGACAGTGCCCATGCCCTGTGCTGCTGTCTGGGCCCCACCCTGTGCAGTTATGGGCTCCTGCTGGCCGGGTCCCCTGTCACTGCCCTGTCCCTTTCAGGTCCTGAAGTACCAGGACTTGAGTGAACACAGTGCTAAACGTGTTCTACAAATCCTTTCACGGCACCTGCGGGGCGAGTGCAGAGAGAGGCGTCGCCTGGCACTCAGGGCCCTTCTTAAGCTCAATGTGGATCACTCAATGGTGAGGAGGCAGTGGCTGAAGCTGCACTGGGGAAAGCTGCTCCTTGGGCTTGTCTGGGCTTTGGGTGCTGGGGCAGCTGCTCCCACCTCTCCTGCCTCCCAGTTCAGCTGCCTGAGCGCTCCTGGACAGGCCTTTGGCCTCTGGGGCCTGAGGCAGCAGGGTGGCCTTTCACAGACTTGTGTTCTGCACAGACCAAAAAAATGCAGAGCCTAACTCCAAGTCTTCTGGAACTGATGCGGGACACAGATGGAGAGATAGTGAGGATGTCAGTCATGGTATTCAGCTTTATAGTGTTCAAAAACAAGAGGCTGATAGCCAGCCCTATCACCCTGCAGCTGGCTGAGGCGCTCCTGCCACTCTTTGACCATGTAAGGCTCTGTGCCCCCAGCCACAGGAAGCAGCCCAGACACTTTGTGCTCTGTGGATTTGCAGGCCAGCACGCAACTGAGACCTGGGCAGCCGATTCTGAGGTCTTTTTTCTTCCTTTCCTACAGGATGATAGCCAAGTGCAGCAGGTGTCCATATTGCTCTATCAATCATTGGTGACTATTCTGCTGGAAAAAGAAATAACACACATGAAGACACATGTGAGGGAGAGCCTGCTCCCACTCTTCATCCACTGCCATGATAAGAACCGGCATGTGGCACAGGTGAGGACTCATGGGCTGCAGGTGTCCCCCCTGGCAGGGGGCTTGGCTGCCTCCTGCTCTGGTGCCTGGCGGGCTGCAGCCTCCTCCAGGCCTTGGCAGAGGGACATGGCTCCTGTGCCCTGGGCTGTGGGGCCATCTCCACATCTCTGCTGCTCTCCAGGCCTCTTGGGAAACGCTGCATTGTGCAGCCAAATTCCTAAGGACAGGGGACATTGAGAAACTGGTAAAGAAGAAGAAACTGTGGAAGTTCGCCGAACGCCTGGTAAGGATGGCCTGGGAAGCGGCAGGCTCACCCTGGAGAAGCCCCCTGCCCGTGATGCTCACTGTGTGTGGTTGGCAGCTGTGGCCCTGCCCAGTGCTGTACCCAGGGGCCGCACGGGCTCTTCTCCAGGCTCCTCTGGGCCAGAGCTGGGTGCCCATGGAGCCCCGGCCCAGCGGGGCTGAGGGGCAGGGCGGCACCGTGGCTCCCTGGGCACACTCGGCCCTCTGCCCCCTGCAGATGCCCGGCACCAGCGGCTGCTGGCCGCACCTCAGGGCTGTGCGGGCAGGGGAGGCCGGGGCCAGGTGCAGGCAGCGCCTGGCAAAGGGGCAGAGCCTGGCCCGACCCTTCCCTGCTGCCGCTCTCTGCAGCTGGCCGAGGACAGGAGCCGAGCGGCTGAGCACCTGCGCCAGGCCCTGCCGTACCTGGACAGCCCACAGGAGCCCCTGCGAGAGGCGGCCATCAGGTTCATGGGTGAGCCCAGGCTCCCTCCCTGCCCCGCCGCAGCTCGGCCCCAGCCCTGCCTGCTGCCCCGGCAGCGCCATCCGGGCCTGGCGCCGCGGAGCCCCGGCTGCCCTCGGGGCTGCTGCCGCCCTCTCGCAGCCATGCCCTTGGGCGTCAGCATGCGGCAAGGGCCCGGGCTGAGCCCTGCCGGGCCAGGAGGGCGAGTGGCCACAGGGCTGGCAGTGCCAGCGCTGGCAGGGAGCTGTGCCCCTGGTGCCATGAAAGGCTCTGTGTTCCCAGGCATGGCCGGGTACAGCTTGAGGGGACAGCAGGAAGAACTGCAGCTGATCTACAAAGGTGAGTGAGGGCAGCGGGCTGTCAGCGGGGGCTGGCAGGAGGAGCTGCAGGCCCTGCCCTGGGTGTGGAGGGCTTTGCTCCCTGTGCGGACACGGAATGGCGTGGGCAGAGCACACAGAGATTCAGGGGCACGTGGAGGACTTGTCGCCAGCAGCTTCGGGCTGATCCCAGTAGTCCCTGATCCCTCCTGGCCATGGCTAGAGCAGGCTGGGGTGGCCCTGGCATGGGGATCTCCTCAGGTCCCTGCAGATCTCAGATCTGACCGTGGCTCTGTTCCTCTCTCTTACAGCCCTTGAAGACATGGCAGATGACGCCAGCCTCACTGTCGGAAGCCTGGCAATTCAAACTTTATACGTCCTCAGGGCAGTAGAGCAGCCTCTGATCTCCATGTTCCAGAGGCTGCGAGATCAGCTCCTCCAGGCATGGAAGACACAGCCTCGTCTGTCGGGCCTCGGCTGGCTGCGCTGCTGGAGCTCTGCAGAGAGCTGATCTGGGAGGCTCCTTTTGTGCTCCCAGTGCTTCTGGTCTGCTTTGCCTGGGAAACCTGTCCATCCTGCACTCTGTGTGTGTTTCCTCTCATTCCAATGCACAGCCCTTTCCTGCTGCTTGGCATATAAACACTCTGAGTATTTATTGGATCACTTACATCTTGCACTTCATGACATTAAATTGTGTTAATCAGACTCTGTCATATGAGTTCCTGGAACTCATTTTCCAGCCTTCCAGCTGTAGCCCAAGGGAAGCTGTTTCTCTCTTGTATCCCAAAATGGGCAGGTTTTTTGCAAAGACAGGCCTCTAAAAAGGACTTGTTGCATGCATTAACATCCAAGGGGTTGCTTTCAAAGACAGAAAAAAACCCACAAACAAACAGCAACCAACCAAACAACATATTGGAAATAAGTACTTTTTTTTAGCTCTTCCTTTTAATATTTTCCAAGCTGGCCTCCTCTTCCACTGCAGTGTTTTCTTTGGACAGAAAAGCACTCTTGCCAGATGATGTGACTTAACAAGGAAAACACACAATGGATGCATTTAGGCTAAACATGCAGAGAACTATTTCATAATCATCATCATTTATTTTCTGTTTATTTTGTTTTCAGAAGGGTGAGGACTGTATCTCAGATCCCCTGGCTAGTTTGGTGCCATAGCCAGTGATTACCTGTGCTTTCTAATTATCTGTAGTTTCTCTGCCCATTTGTTGCTCTTTGATCACTGCCTCCTTCACCTCATTTTTATGTTTTTCTGGATTTGTGGGGATTTTGTATTAGTTTTGACTTTTTCTTGGTGGTTGTTTTGTTTGCCTGTTTTGTCGGGTCACAGTTTTGGTTTTGTTATCTGGTTGGGGTTTTTTTTCCACTTATAGGAGGAATCAGCTTGGGATTTGTAATGTTTTGAAGACAGGTGTTGCACATAAAGGTTGATTCTGTTTTTAAAGTCATCTCAGACACAGCTCTGCAAGCCCCTGTGACTTTGAGGATTGTGTGCTCTCAGACAGCAAAATGTGCATGAATAGGAATTTTGTAGTTCCTATCTCCATTACACACAGCAAAATGTAAAGTGTTTGGAATGGTACCAACTCCAACCTCTATTTTGCCTTTTTTTTAATGCCATGCCGTAAAATTGTGTCAGATCCATCAATGAACTGGGTTCTTCCAGGATGGAGTGTGCAAGGATGATCCCTTAGCTCATGTGTGGACCTGGTGTGCACCAGGCCAGACACATGACTGTCATCCATGGCCAGCCTCTGTCTGCAAAGAGAACAGGGAGCTGCAGCTCTGAGGAACTCAGGGGTTAGTGAGCAAACAGACAAAATCCCTAACTTATATCAGTTACGTTACAGGAAGTATTTGCTGCTGATATATTTTTATATTCCTGCCCAGAGCAGGAAAAAAAGAACCCTGGCAGTTTGCTTTAGCTAGGAAGTGAAGAGACTCTTTTCAACAGGTTCCAGCTCTGCTCCTTGTTTGAATTCACAGCAAAGCAAAACTCTTCTCTTGGTCAAATCAAACCAACATAAGTTTGATCAGTCTGTAAAAGACAGAAGGGTGTAAAAATGACTTCATTTTATGGTACTTACAGTCTTCTAATTCAGCCATGGGATAATTATGTCATAATTTACTATATCAAATAATTGGAAAAAGCACTGGAAAAGAAGTACTTCTAAACTAAGTTTAAAAAAGTGAATAAATTTCAGTTAAATAATGTGTGGTAAAAATATAGCAATATTAACTTTTCAAAGCTCTTTGATAATGAAGCCCTGCACCCCAGTCCCATGCTGTGCAGCCCAGCTGTCCATTTGAGCCCAGAGCTGCCAAGGGTCAGGGCTGGGATGAGCCTTCACCCAAAACTGGCTCCAAGACTGATTGGGAATCAATCCAGAACAGGGTTCACACACAGAGCAAAAACTCAAGGCCAAAGCCAAACCTTCATCAGCTTGGATTGGTTTTAACACTGAATTGAAGCAAAATTGCTCATCCTGTAACAACACTGTTACCATGAAACTTTCCATGAGCTACTAAATCACCACATTCCTATCCTGAAATGCATTGCCAAATACTGTTGTGAACTTGCTCTGCCTCTGCCCGCTGCTCCTGGGGCTGCTCTTGGCCACGCAGCCTCAGTGGGAGCCAGCACTGCCTGCAGCCCCAGCGGGCTCCCCAGGACAAGGCCCAGCAATTAAGAGGCCAATTAAAGCACTGGGCAGCAGCAGAACCCTCAGCAGAGTCATTTGGATGAGCATGGACTTGCCACAACTCCACAGCAGCATGACTATGAGCCAGGCAATCAACGCTATG
>NW_024879562.1:0-26606 GCF_009819885.2 Catharus ustulatus
AAGCAAAAAAATGGGATAAAATTTGGGAAAATTGGGGGAAATGGGATAAAATTAGGAAAATTTAATCGAAAAATTGGGCAAAATTGGGCAAAAATGGTATAAAATTAGGGAAAAATAGGATAAAATTGGGAAAATTTGGGGGGGAATTGGGAAAATTTTGGGGGAAAAAGGGATTAGAATGAGATAAAATGGAGGGGAAATGGGAAAAAAATTGGAAAAAAATTGAAAACTGGGAAAAAATGAGGGAAAGAGGGATAAAAAATGTGAAAAAATGGGATAAAACTAGGATAAAATTTGGGAAATTTGGGGAAAATTGGATAAAAAATTCTGGAAAATCAATCAATAAATTGGGGGAAAATTGAGGGAAAAAATTGGGCAAAAATGGGATAAAATTAGGGAAAATTGGGAAGAAATGGAAAATTTTGAAAAAAAATTGGAAAAACCAGAAAAGATGAGGAGAAAAGAGATTAAAACCACAAAAGAATGGTAAAAATGGTGTAAAATTTGGGAATATTGGGGGAAAAAGGGATAAAATATAGGAAAAATTAGTCAAAAAATTGGGCAAAATGGTATAAAATTGGGGAAATTGGATAAAATTGAAGTGGAAAATGGAAAAAATGACAAAAAATGAAAACTGGGGAAAATGAGGGAAAGAGTGATTAAAATGTGAATAAATGGGATAAAATTTCAAAAAACTGGATAAAAACTTAGGAAAATCGGATCAAGAAATTGGGAAAATAGGGGGAAAATTGGGGAAAAATTTGGAAAATGGGAAAAAATCGTAAAATTGGGTGAAATTGGGGATTTTGGAAAAAGGCACAAAATGGGATTAAAATGAGATAAAACTGGGGCAAAATGAGAAAAAATTGGAGAAAAAAAGCAAAAAAAAGGGATAAAAAGGAAAGAAATCAGGGGAAATGGGATAAAAATTGGGAAAAAGTGAGAAAAATTGGGACAAAATTTGGGGGAAAAATTTGGACTATTAGGGAAAGAACTGGGAAAATATGAGGGGAAAAAGGGATAAAATGGGAAAAAAAAGGAAAATTTGGGGAATATTAGGGAAAAAATTGGGAAAAATTGGGAAAAATTTGGGAAAAAATGGGGAGAAAAGAGAATTCTAAAAATGCCAAAAATCGGCTTAAAATAGGATAAAATTTGGGGAAAATTTGTGAAAAAATTGGGGGGGAAAGTAGGCGAAAAATTGGGGAAAATGGGGAAAAATGGTGGAAAAATGGGGAAAAAATGGGGAAAAACATGGTGGAAAAAATGGGGAAAAATGAAGGAAAGAGGGATTAAAAATGCAAAAAAAAAAGGGAAAAATGAAAAGAATGGGATAAAAAAGGCAAAAAAAGAGGGAAATTGTTGCCAAAAAAATGGCATAAAAAGTAGGGAAAATGAGGAAAAAAATTTGGAATAAAAATGGGATAAAAAATGGGAATTTTGAGGAAAAAGGGATAAAATTGGGATGACAAATGGGGAAAATTGGATAAAAAATGGGGTAAATTGGGAGAAATGGGATAAAAAATTGGGAAAAAAAGGTGATAAAATGGGTGGGGAAAATGGGATAAAAAATGGGGTAAATTGGGAGAAATGGGATAAAAAATTGGGAAAAAAGGTGATAAAATGGGTGGGGAAATGGAAAAAAATGGGTGAAAATTTGGAAAAAAATCAGGAAAATGGGATAAAAATACTGGGAATTTGGGGGAAAAATGGAATTAAAAATTGGAAATTTGGGTTTTTTTGAGGTTTTTCTGAGGAGAATTTATGGGTTTTTTTGAGGTAAATGTGGCGATTTTAATTGTTTGGGGGTGAACTGGACGATTTTGGGGTGGATTTGGGAGTTTTTGGGGCCTTACCTGGTGCTGGGCACATCCACCCCCAAGAACTCCCGGCGGCAGAGCCGAGACAGGCAGGTGGCCGCAAGCCTGGAAAAAAAGCCAAAATCGCCCCAAATTGACACAAACAATCCCCCAGATTCCCCCCAAAAATTTCCCAAAAATTCCCCCCAAATCCCCTCAAAACCATTCCAAAAGTCACTCCAAAATCACACAAGATTGACCAAAATCAGCCAGAAATTACCCAAATTCCACTCAGAATCTGTCTGGAACTACACAAAATGACCCAAAATCCACCCAAAATGAACTAAAATGACTCAAAGTGACCCAAAAGCCACTCAAAACCCACCAAAAATCTGACTGAAAATGACCCAAATTCCATTAAAATGAGCTAAAATTGACAAAAAATTACTCAAAACCCACTAGAAATGAACCAGAATGACCCAAAATCCATTGAAAATGACCCAAAAGCCATCAAAATTCACCCCAAATCAATCAACAATGTCTCAAAATCCACTGAAAATAAATTAAAATGCCCCAAAATCCACTCAAACCCCCAAAAATCTTACTGAAAATTATCCAAAATCCAATTAAAATTACTGAAAATCCCAAAATTCCACCAAAAATGACACAAAACCCCCCAAAATCCACCCAGAACAACCTAAAATTCACCCAAACCCCTCTAAATTACCAAAATCCACCAGAGAAAATTACCTAAAATCCACTGAAAATGACCCAAACCCCCCAAAATCCACCCCTAATGACCCCAAATCCAATGAAAATCACCCCAAATCCACTCAAAATTAACTAAAATTGCCCTAAAATGCCCCAAATCCACCCAAAACTCACCAAAATGACCCCAAAATCACCAGGAAATCCACAAAAAGTAACCCAGAATCCACTGAAAATGACCTAAAATCCCCCAAATCCACCTAAAATCCACCCAAATCCTCACAAAATGAGCCCAAACCCCCTCAAAAATCACCCAAAATCCACCGAAATCCTCCCAAACCTGCCCAAATTCTCCCCAAACCCCTCAAAAATCACCCAAAATCCATTGAAAATTACCCAAAACGAGCTAAAAATGACAGAAAATCCACCAAAAAGCCACAGAAAATGACCCAAAATACACTGACAATGAGCTAAAACTGACTGAAAAAGACCCCAAATCACCCCAAATCCACTGAAAATTACCCCAAATCACCTAAAACAAACTAAAAGTGACATTAAATGCCCCAAAATCCTCCCAAAATTCACCCAAAACCCCCCAAAAATCCACAGAAAATCACCCCAAATCCACCCAATACCCACCCTCCAAATTCTCCCAAAATGAGCCCAAAACCTCTGAAAAATGATCCAACATCCACCCCAATCCCCCCAACATGAGCCAACTCTCCCCAAAATCCACCCCCAACTTCCCCCAAAATCCACCCTCAAACCCTCAAATTAAAAAAAAAAGGTGAAAATCTGCTCGGAAAAGGCAAAAATGGAGACACTAGTCAATAATTAAATATTAATTAACTAAAAGGGATTTTTTTATTATTTAGGGAAAGAAAGAGGCAAATTTTGCCCCTAAAAACTCTAAAATTTAATTAAAATTGGCTTTAGATGCCCAAATCTAATGTAACAATGAATAAATAATACAATAAATACTCGGTAAAGTAAATAAATATTTAATAAATATAATTGTATTTAAGTTAATGGTAAAAACCGGGGATTTTTACTTTAAAAAAGACCCCAAACACTCCAAAATTCATGTAAGATTTGCTAATCCTGAAGAAATGTTATTAAATATTAATTATATATTAATAAAGTTGACACAATGAAGGCAGTATTTAAATTATTTAAAGACAAAACAGGAGAAAAAGCAAGAAAATGCGTCAAAAAAGACCCCCAAAACCTCAAAAAGATCCAAAACTTCCCCCAAAATGGAATAATAGTTAATTAAGCACTTAATTAAATCGTTTAATTAAATATCAATAAATTAAGGGAATTTTAATTAATTCAAAGTTTTTAAGGTTAAAAAGCAAGTTTAGCGCCTTAAACAAGCACGAAAACCATCAATTAAATAAAGATCAATCAATTAAATGCTAATAAGAAATATTATTAAACTGGAGCAAAATTTAATTTAGTTTCATTTAGTGAGATATTTAATTAAGGTGGCAACACAGATAAATTGCAGGCAAAAACGGGTTTAAAACGCGATTTTAGCCCTAAAATTGCTCCAGTAAAACTAGAAAAGCCTCCAAAAAAAAAAGTGACAAACCGTCGCGATTAAAGCCAATTAACCAATTAATGAATTAAGTTATTTAAGTGATTAAATTCGGAGAACATCTTAATAATTCAATTTAAAAGCGCTTTAAATCCGACCCGGGTTTCCCTTTTTAAAACCAAAACAGCCTCAAATCGCCCGCCGCGGCGCCAATGAGTGCCTTAATGAGCGCCTTAATTGATCGCCGCGAGCCCCCTGCCACTAATTAGGTCAATTAAATTAATTGAATGAAGGAATGTATGGCTTAAAACGCCCCCGGACTCCGACACTCTTGACCACTCCCACCTCCGGACTAAACCTAAGGGCCCCTCGCCGCCCCTTTTATCATCTCAATACCCCGCCCCCTTGGCCGCCTTTCAGCCAATCACGACGCCGCTCGCCTCAGAATAGCCCGCCCTTTTCCCCGTCCCATCTTTTTCCACTCAGCCAGTCAGCGCACGGCTCTGCCCTCAGCAGCCAGCACTGGCCAATCAAAGAAGGGTATTCAAAGGGCGGGAAACTCTCAGCCAATGGAAGAGCCGGGCGCCTCACGGCGCATGGCCAATCAGAGCGCGGCTGCCGTGAGGGGAGAAGTGGAGAAAATGGCGACCGGGAGCAAGCGGGGGAGGTTTGAGGGATTTTGAGGGATCCCTGGTGGGATTTGGGAGGGAATTTGAGGGGTTTGAGAGTCTCTGAGGGATTTTGGGGGCAATTTTGGGCATTTTGGAGGTCCTGGATGTCTTTGGGGTGAATCTGAAGGGTTCGGGGGGGTCCCTAAGGGGCTTTGTTAAGGATTTGAGCAATTTTGAGAGGTACCAGCTGGGGTTGGGGGGTGTCCCTGAGGACCTGTATTGAAAATTGGAAGCGTTTTGGGGGTTCCAGGTGGGTTTTGGGGGAATTTGAGGAATTTTGGGGACGTCCCTGAGGGATTTTCTTGAGGCTTTTGGGGGGCATCTCAGATGGGGGTTTGGGGTGAATTTGGGGGATTTTGGGATCCCAGGTGAGAATTTGAGGGGTCCCAGGTGAATTTTGGAGGATCCGAGCCGGGATTTTGAGGTCCTGGCTGCATTTTAGGGTGAAATTGGGGGATTTTGGGGGTCCCGGGTGGATTTTGGGGTAAATTTGGGGGATTTTGGAGTGAATTTGGGAGATTTTGAGGTCGCAGGTAGATTTTGGGGTGAATTTGTGGAATTTTGTGTTTGTCAGATGAGGTTGGAGGGGTCCCAGGTGAGGATTTGGGGGGGTCCAAGGTGAGGTTTGGGGTGAATTTGGGGATTTTGGGAAATGCAAAGTCAATTTTAGGGGTCCCAGGTAAATTTTGGGGTATCCAAATGGATTTTAGGGATCGTAGGGGAATTTTGGGTTGAATTTGTTAAATTTTGGTGCCCCAGGTGAATTTGGGGGTGAGTTCAGGAATTTTGGGATCCCTGGTGAGGATCTGGGGGGATTTTGGGGTTCCCAGGTGGAATTTAAAGGTGAATTCTGGGGGTTTTGGAGGAACACAGATGGGATTTGAGGGATTTTGGGGGGTCCAAGGTGGGATTTGGGGGTTCTGGGTGCGTTTGGGGGGAGATTTGAGGGATCCCAGATGGGTTTTGGGGTGAATTTGGAGAATTTTGGGGGGTCCCAGGTGGATTTTAACAGGGGTTTGGGGGGATTCCACGTGGGGTTTGAGGGGTCCTGGGTGAATATTGGAGGGAATTTGTGGAATTCAGGGTATCCCAGGTAAATTTGGGGGTTATCAGATGGATTTGGGAGTGAATTGGAGGGATTATGGGGTGAAATTGAGGGGTTTGGGGGATCCCAGTTGGATTTTGGGGTGGATTTGGGGGGTTTAGGGGGATTCCAGGTGGGATTTGGGGGTTCTGGGTGGATTTCGAGGTGGATTTGAGGGATTTTGGGTGATCCCAGAGGGGTTTTGTTGCAGTTATATAGTGATTTTGGGGGTCCCAGATGGGTTTTGGAGTTAATTTGGGGAGGATTTGAGGGATTTTGTGGGTTCCCTGAGGGATTTTGGGGTGAATTTGGGGGATTTTGGGGGAACCCAGATGGCATTTGAGGGGGATTTGAGGGATTTTGGAGGTTCCTGGATGGATTTTGGGGTGAATTTATGGGATTTGAGGAGTCCCGGGTGGGTTTAGAGGAGGCTTTGGTTAATTTTCAGGTGTATTTTGGGAATTTTGCGGGGCCCAGGTGAGTTTTGGGAGAAAATTCAGGAATCTTGGGCTGTCCATGAGGGATTTTGGTGATGTGTTTTAGGGATTTTAGGGATCCAAGTCGGTTTTGGTGGAATTTGTGGGATTTTGGGGGGTCCCTGAGGGATTTTCTTGAGGTTTAGGGGAGATCCCAGATAGAGTTTGGGGTGAATTTGGGGGTTTTTAGGGGGTCCCGGATGGATTTGAGGGATCTTGGATTGATTTGGGGTTGAATTCTGGAGATTTTCGGGGTCCCAGGTGAGGTTTGCGGGATCCTGGGTGAATTTTGGGGTCCCTGGTGGATTTTGGGGTAAATTTTTCAGACTTTGTGGTGTCCCAGGTGAATTTTTGGGGTGAATTCTGGGGATGTTGGGAGTCCCAGGTGAGGTTTGGGGCTGTCCAGTGAATTTGGGGGATTTTCCAAGGTGGATTTTAGGGATCCCAGGTGAATTTTGGGGTGAATTTAGGAGATTTGGGGGTCCCAGGTGAGGTTTGGGTTGAATTCTGGGATTTTGGGGTTGCCAGGTGGATTTGGGGGGGGGAATTTGGAGGATTTTGGGGGATTTAATGCATTTTGAGGGGTCCCTGAAGGGTTTTGTTGAGGACTTTGGGGATTTTGGGACTGTCAGGTGGGACTTGAGGGGTCCTGGGTGAATTTTGGGGTGAATTCTGTGTATTTTGGGGGTTCTGGGTGGGATTTTGGGGTGAATTTGGGGGATTTCTGGAGTCAGGTGGATTTTGGGAGAGCTTTGAGAGATTTTGGGAGGTCCCTGAGGGATTTTGTTGAGGATTTGAGGGATTTTGGGGGGTCGCAGGTGAGGTTTGGGGGTTCTGGGTGGGATTTTGAGGGTCCTGGATGGATATTGGGGGTATGTGAGCGATTTTGGGGGTTGCAGATGGGTTTTGGGGTGATTTTGGGGGTCCCTGAGGTATGTTATGGAGGTTTTTGAGGGATTTTGGGGTGTGTCAGTTGGAGTTTGGTGTCCCAGAAGATTTTGGGGTGAATTTGGGGGATTTTGTGGGTTCCTGAAGAATTTTGTTGAGGATTTGAGGGATTTTGGGTTTGGGGAAAATTTGAGGGATTTGGGGAATCCCAGGTGGATTTTGAAAGGTTTTGAGGTGTCTGGGAGGGTTTTCAGGGGTATTTGAGGGATTTTTTGGGAGGGTCCTGGTGGATTTTGTTGATGTTTTTGGGGAGTCTCAGGCGGAATTTCGGGTGAATTTGGGGGATTTTTGGGGGTCCCAGGTGGGATTTGAGAGAGAATTTGAGGTGTTTTGGGGTGTACAAGGTGGGATTTGGGGGGTCCAGGTGGGTTTTGGAGGGAATTTGATGGATTTTGGGCAGTCCCTGAGGGGTTTTGGAGGGAATTTGGGGAGATTTTGGGGGAGATTTGAGGAATTTTGTGGGGGTCCCTGAGACAGGGCATTGAGTAGGGAATAGTTCATCAAAACCCAAGACAATGAAGGACGCCTGACATTTCCTGTGCTTGGAAAGCCGGGAGGAGAGGCAGAGGTTTGTGATAAATGGAATCAGAACTTGCAAACAGGGTAAGGGGTGCAAGGCTACCAGTGCTAAGTGATAAATCCAAAACCTGAAACCAGCAAGAGCTAATTCCAAGGTCTGCAATGTGCCCAAAGGGCTAATGATGCGCGGAAAAGCACTCTATAACTCACAGAGATAAGTTATAAGAGTAGGTATGTATTTATTCAGCGCTGGGTGCATGGGGGATAACTCCTCCTAAAACATGCACACCTTTGGCGACCTGCGCCTCCCTACAAACTAGGAATATACAATTCACCTAATACATATTCATTGCCTATCCCCGCTTCATATGGAAATTAGTTTCACGCCTCTTTGCTACTAAGCATTATTCCTTTTTGGGTCACTCTGGTGGTCTCCGGGGGGGTCTTCAGATGAAGTAAAGTCGTCTTCCTCTCAGTTTGAACTTTTCACCTTGTATTCTTGCGCATTCTCTCTTTTTAGTCCTTTGGTCATTTGCCGGACTTTGGTATCAGTTTTCTCTTCCCGGGGACCCCCTCATCCTGTGGGTCTTTGTTCTTCTATTTTAATCTGCCAACTTCATCCTGCAGCTTGGCTTCTCTTCCTGTTTTGCATGCACCATAAATTATAGCTGACACTATAGTTTTGTCAGTCCCCTTTTCAATCAAAATCTTTCTTAATATTTGATTCTTAATTCTCAATTTCTCTATTTCAGTCCCCCCTTTTCTGGAAAATTAGTAAATTCTTTTACTTAATATTGATACTTGTCTCTTTTCCAGTCTAACTTCACGGCTTGCCCCTCTCGGTATGTATCCCTCATTACATTACCATATACTGTCACTAGGGAGGTCAGTGCCACTATCCACTTTAACATCCTGCAGTTCCAAACAAGTATTCCAATAGACAGCACCAGACTTACACCTACTAATATCAGCATGACAATGATAGTGTGGCAAAGCGTGTTCAGAATCCCAGTTGCAGTTGGTGACCATCCAATGAGCGCATCCCACTCTGATTACTTCTCCTATAGTCCCTTGAAGGGACCACAGCCCTTGTTTTTTGCCATTCATGCCTTTCATACACCTGGTTTCCATGCACAACCACAGTTGATAGGTTTAAATCTTTTATATCAGAATGCTTTCCCATGGATCCAGCGTACTGAATGAAAGCTTGGGACCAAGGCCACTCAGCTTCATTCTGACTAGAGGTACTTTCCAATTCTTGGATCACACTTATGATTACAAGCAAAACAAATAAAACAATTCTATTGATAGAATATCTGCAATCTAAATTACTGAATACTCCCGATTGCAATGTATTCATTTTGCTCGAGTAAGTTTTAATTTCAGTTCATTGTCACCCGATGTTACTTTCCAAGGGGCTTCTGGAGCCTTTTTCACTCGAGAGTGGTGAATCCAGGCACTCTGTTCCTTGATCTTAACTGCAGTGAAGGTGGTGAGGAGCACCTGGAACGGTCCTTCCTGTTGTAACCCAATACTCTACTGCTTTAAGAATGGTATATCTCTTTAACTTTGTAACCCCTACAAGACTAATGGACTGACCCCTGCGACATGATTCATTAGCGTTTTTCTGAGCCATCTCCTTTAGTAGCTCTGCCTGCACCTTTGGGTCCGAGACTTGTCTCTCCACCTGTGCACGGAGGCGATCCAGAAACTGCAAGAAACTTTCTGAAGGAAACTGTTTAATATTAACATAACTAGTTGTAACTTCACCAGTAGGTAACTGATGGAAAGCTTTTTCTGCTGCTAGAGAGATCTTATCCAAAACAAATTTAGTTAATAAACGTGCCTGTTTATCAGGGCTTTGGTACTCTCCTTCTCTTGTTAGGTGTTCCTGTGTAATATCATTATCATCCTCATCTTTTGCAGTTTCTGGGCTTTGTTGTAGTTCCTGCAAAAGTACTCTTAAAGATCTTTTCCAAATACTTTCCCACAAATCAAATTCAGAAGCTGAAAGTAAACATCTGAATAAATCCTTAATATCATTAGGTACCATCTCATGAGAACTAAATGTTGTTCTTAAAAATCCTTTAAACATTTCACTGTGTCTACCAAATTCTCTTTGAATTTTACAAATTTCCTTTTTATCTTGGTATGGTACTGGCTGATATGTTCTCCTGCCATTTCTCTTATCCATATAAATGACAGGAGCCACAGACGGTATCTGAGTTTCTAGGATTGGGGTTTTAGGGATGGGCTGTATTCTGGGCTGTGTTATCTGTTGATAATGTGCCTCCACAGAGACAGTGTCCTGAGCGATGGGCGGTGCCGAGGGTCTTATCTCAGAAGGAGGTTGTGTAAAACCTGTAGAACCAGTTTTTCCACACCCACCCCCACCCCCTCTGTGCTAGCCTGATAGCTTGGGGGAGGGGATGGCAAAACCTGAATAGAGTGAGAATTGCCCTGAATACTCAGGGGCCAGGATGAGTTTGGAGAGAGGTCTGAGGGTGTTATCAAGGGAGAAGGAGTATTATGGGAAGAAGAAGAGTTTAATGCCATGTGGCTGGAGCCATTTTGGGGTCTGCTTTCAGCCTCAGTAGTAAAAGACACGTGGCTGTCAGCATGAGTTAGAGAGACAGAGGAGTCAGATTTCTTAGGTGAAGAGGGAACAACACATGCAGAGGGACAGATACAAGAACTGGTTGACTCTGAAGCAGTTTGCTGTGGCTGCCTGTTATTTCCTGTTTGAAGTAACAGTTTTCTAATTTGCAAAAATATTGGGATGAACATTAAGGCTTATTTATCTCCATTTTCGACTTTTAAAGTTAATATATCTCCAATTTCATTCCAAAAGAAAACCGAATTCATATCTGCCAAATTAAGATCTGATCTCTCTACAGACAGCCACCTAGCAAACCTATGTAGTTCTCTGTTAGTAATAATCACATTTGCAATTTTTAAAAGTTCTCTAATTTGTGAAGCCATGCTCTGTTGCAAAGTAGATTGCTGTGTACCCATATTTTTCACAGCAATTTACTCTAATATCTCCCTACAAATGCACAGTTAAAACACAGTAAGAGAAGACTGCTAGTTGCCGGCAAAGCTGGCACCTCCCCCCACAGAGAATCACAGGCTGCAGCAAAAGCAGCGCCTCTCTTTGAAATCAGCTGTCTGGCGTGATACTGTACACACGGCAGAAACTGTTTCAAGGCGGCCTTGCTACCCCCACCAGTGTCTCCAGCTGCATACAGCTCCAAACCCCCAGGGAGGACGCTGTGCAGCCCAGCTCCCGGCACCTCGATGCTACAGAGAAAGCACCTCAAAATCCCCCTCCCCACGGAGGAAAATTTATACTTACCACTCTGTGCGAAGTACCGAGGAGCTGAAGAACTGTACTTTGTAATCTGTTCCTGAAAACCGACCTGTCTTGGGCTGGAAGGTTTACCGGTTTCGTCCCCTTAAGCTAGACCTGCTAGAAAGCAAGTTTCGCCCACAGGGTAGTTGACTTCCCGTCGGCTTCCTAACCCTTCTAAGGGTCACAGCCTCTCACGTGGGTTTTAATTTAAAAAGCACCACGTTCGGGGCGCCAACTGAAACTGCACCCTAGGCTTCGCCCCCCAAATACCTTGCAGAGCTGGCCTTGGATGCTGTTTCATGTAGAACAGAAGGACATTAGAGGCTCTATCTCCCAGGGTTGGTATTCTGCTTTATTCTTAGGCTTCCATGTGGTCAGAGCGAGAGATAGGGATAAAGAGAGAGCCCACACGTGGGCTCAGGGTTTTTCTCTGGGTCAGGAAAGGGGAGGGGTCAGCCTTGGCTTCAGGCCAATCCCATCGCAGGGGTCAGTCCATTAGTCTTGTAGAAGTTACAGGGTTAAAGGGATATACCATTCTTAAAGCAGTAGAGTATTGGGTTACAACACCTTCCCACTGTGGCTCCAAAGTTTTCTCTGTAAGAGACTTAACATACACATAATCTCCAGGTTGTATGTCATGCACTGGTCCATCCAGCCCTCTGCCCTGAGTTCCAGCCACATGTTTCTCAATTTTTCTGAGTTGCTTACTTAAGGCTATCATACAGTCAGTCAGCCTCTCTTCCCCCACTGGGTAGACAATCCCTTTTGCACTCCATATGGTCTCCCATAAAGCATTTCAAAGGGACTTAGTTTTTCTTTGGCTCTAGGCTTGGTTCGGATCCGCAGCAATGCCAGTGGGAGAGACTGAGGCCAAGGTAAATTAGTTTCTTGTCCTAATCTCACAATTTGTTGCTTAATTAAATGATTCATTTTTTCAACTTGGCCACTTGACTGGGGATGATATGGAGTATGGAGCTCCCAGTCTATGCCCAAGTGACGACTGATTTGTTGTACTATTTTTGAAATAAAGTGTGGCCCTCTATCTGAAGATATTGTGGCTGGAACTCCGAAGCGTGGGATTATCTCTTGTAACAATACCTTGGTTACCTCCTGGGCTTTGGCAGTTCTGGTGGGGAAAGCCTCTGGCCACCCTGAAAAGGTATCTGTTAACACCAGCAAATATCGATACCCCCCTTTTCTTGGGAGTTCTGAAAAGTCAATTTGCCACTGTTGTCCAGGCCCATGGCCTTTTCCAGTTTGACCAAGTTTTGGTTTGGGGGTATTCTTGGGTTTGGTTTGGAGGCAAATGTCGCACTGCCGGGTTACCTGAACTACAGTAGAGTATAAACCTCTGGCAGCAATCTTTTCAATTAGATAATTATACAGGGCATCTACTCCCCAGTGTGTTTTCTGGTGCTCTTCCCTTACTAATGACCATAACAGGTGAGAAGGGATGACTATTGTCCCTTCTGCAGTAACAGCCCATCCCTCTTGGTTATAGGTTCCTCCTTGATCCTTAATTAGTTCTTTATCCTTTTTGGTGTATACTGGCTTACCTTCAAGGGAGACCTGTCCATCTGGAATTAAAACTCCTTCAATTGTCACCTCACCTCTTGCTGCTTCTTTTGCCTCTCTGTCCGCCAGCTCGTTTCCTTCCTCCAATTCTGAGCTCACTTTCTGGTGTGCCTTAATGTGCATAATTGCTACCTGCTCAGGTAGCTGAACTGCTTCCAGTAGTCGCAGTATTTCCTGTGCATGTTTGATATTTTTCCCTTGTGAGTTTAACAGTCCCCTCTCTTTCCAGATGGCTCCATGTGCATGTACAACTCCAAATGCATATCTTGAGTCTGTATAAATATTTATTTTCTTTCCCTTTGCAATCTCTAGGGCGCGGGTTAAAGCAATTATTTCAGCCTTTTGTGCAGAGGTACCTGTTGGCAAGGGTCCAGACTCTATTACTTCTTTGCAGGTGGTAACTGCATACCCAGCATGTCTCTTTCCACTGACGACGTAGCTGCTCCCATCAGTGAACCAGGTTTCTGTGTCATCCAAAGGGGTGTCCTTCAGATCTGGGCGGCTAGAATAGGTGGCTTCGATGGTCTCCAGGCAGTTGTGGTGTACTGGATCCCCTTGATTTCCACTAAGAAAAGAAGCTGAGTTGATAATATTAGTCACAATTATCTCTACATCATCTTGTTCTACCATGATGGCTTGGTATTTCAGGAACCTTTGTGGGGAAAGCCAGTGCCCACCCTTCACTTCCAGGACTGCAGACACTGTGTGAGACACTAACACAGTAATTTTCTGGCCCAAGGTGAATTTGCGTGCCTCTTGAATATTCAGCACCACTGCTGCAACGGCTCTGAGGCATCCTGGCCATCCCTTGGCTGTTGCATCCAGTTGCTTAGAGAAGTAAGCAACAGCTCTCCGGTATGGACCTAGATCCTGGGCCAGTATCCCCAGGGCAATTCCCTGTTTCTCATGGGAAAACAGAAAGAATGGTTTACTCATATCTGGGAGTCCGAGAGCCGGAGCTGACATTAGAGCCTTTTTCAGCTGGTGAAAGGCCCGCGTGGTTTCTTTTGTCCACTGGAGTTCTCTGTTCCCGTTCGTAATGAGTGCATACAGAGGTTTTACAAGTAACCCATAGCTGTGTATCCACAGCCTACACCATCCTGTCATTCCTAAGAATGTTCGGAGTTCCTTTACTGTCTGAGGTTTCGGGACTTGGCAGATCGCTTCCTTGCGATCTTGCCCTAGAGTCCGTTGTCCCGCACTAATTTCATAACCCAGATAGATTACCTTTTGCTTCACTACCTGGGCCTTTTTCTTTGATACCCTGTATCCCTGAAGTCCTAGAAAGTTTAGGAGGCTTACCGTCCAGGCTGCACATGCCTCTTTTGTCTGGGTGGCTATGAGGATATCATCCACATACTGCAGTAGCTTTCCTTCTTCTGGGGGAGCCTCCCAGGATTCCAGGTCTTTGGCAAGTTGTTCCCCAAACAGGGTAGGAGAGTTTTTAAATCCCTGAGGCAACACCGTCCATGTGAGCTGGGATTTGCGTCCACTTTTAGGGTTTTCCCATTCAAATGCAAAGATTTTCTGGCTGTCCTCATGGAGAGGGAGGCAAAAGAAGGCATCTTTCAAGTCTAAAATAGTAAACCAAGTTAGCTCTGGTGTTAGGCACGTTAGCAAAGTGTATGGATTTGCTACCACAGGATACAGATCTTCAGTGATTTTGTTAACTGCCCTTAGATCCTGTACTATTCGATATGACCCATCAGGTTTTCGGACCGGTAAGATGGGAGTATTAAACTCAGATTGACATTCTTTTAACAACCCTAATTGTAAAAAGTTTTCAACTATCGGGCTAATTCCTTCCCTGTCCTCCCTTTTCAAGGGGTACTGTTTGATTCTAACTGGTTGTTTTCCTTCCTTTAATTTAATTACTATAGGAGGTGCATTTTTCGCCCTCCCTGGCACATTAGAAGCCCACACTCCAGGGAACACTTGATTCATTATTTCTTCACTAATTTCTCCCTCCATTTGAACAGCTGTTAACATTAAACTTAATGCCTCTATGTACTGTTCATCATTTACCTCCAGAATAACCTCCCCATTTTTAAATTTAATAGTTACTTGTAATTGTTCTAACAGGTCTCTCCCCAAAAGATGTTTTGGGGATCTGGGGAGGTATAGAAATTTATGAATACCCCATTGCTTTCCAAGCCTATATTTTAATGGTTTACAAAAATATGCTTTTTCAGGTTGGCCAGTTGCTCCTATTACCGTAGCATAATCCTCTCCCACAGGTGTCAAAGTTTTATTTAAAGCTGAATATGTTGCCCCTGTGTCAACCAGAAATTCCACCTCTTTCCCTTTTCCCCCCAGCCTCAATTTTATAACCAGTGGATCTCCTGGGGTGCGATCTACTGGTCCTCCTCAGTCTTCATTCACATGTGCAATTATTTTTCCCTTTTCCTGAGGGCCACCACGTCTTCATTCTGGGCACTTATCTTTCCAGTGGCCATATTTCTTACAGATCGCACACTGGTCTCTGCCCAGCCGGGATGGGCCTTGTCTAGGTGGTCCCCGTCCACGTCTTCCTCTCTCCCTCTCACTTACGACAGCTACCAGCCCCCTCTTTCCTTCTTCTCTGTTACTAAAAACTCTCCATGCCTCATCCACCAGAGTCTCTAAATTCCTCCCTTCTGCCCCCCGTATCTTTTGAAGTTTGCGCCTTATGTCACCCGTAGATTGCCCTAGGAATAAACTGACTAGCTGCTGTATCCCTATGTCAGACCCAGGATCCAGTGGTGTATGGCGGCGCATTGCATCCCTTAATCGATCGAGGAATTCGGTTGGTGACTCAGAGGGCCTTTGCTTAATTTCATACAATGCTGACCAATTTATAGTTTTGGGAATGGCCTTTTCCATCCCCTTTGCAATCCACTCCTGATAGCTTTCCAACTTTTTCAATTCTGCTGATCTGTTTGGGTCCCACTGTGGATTTTGGAGTGGGAAATATTCTTTAACATCCAATTGTTGGATTCTATAAAAATCTTCTGCCAAATCCCCTGCCGTTTTTATAATTAATTGTCTTTCTGTCTCAGTCAGTGCATCCAATAATAACTGTATATCGTTCCAATCTGGATTATGTTGTTTTATTATATATCGCAGACGGTTAGCAGTGTTAACTGGATCACTTCGGTAATTTTTAGCAACCTTTTCCCATGCCTCCAAGCCAATTGAGGAGAAGGGAGATTTAACTAATATCCTTTCTCCCTCTGGTCCTACTGCCTCTCGCAGAGGTGCCTGTATTATGGGTTTCTGTTGTCTAGTCCGGTGTGCGATTGGAGGGGAGGAATGGACTGGGGCTGTTGGTGCCTCTGAGTCTGCATCCTCATCCTCATCCCCTCCCTGTCTTATGTGGGGAGACCTGAGCAAATCATCTGCCAGATCTTGTTCCTGGGCCACAGTCTGGTAAACCTTTTCAGATTTTGTGCACCTTTGTCCTATGCTACACGCTGAACAACACCGCTTAAGTTTTCCTCTCTTGGTCTTATTCTCCTTTTCTAAGGCCAATACCAGAGGGTCAGATGGAGCCCTGAGCCCACAATCCCTCTGCCATTCGGGGTGATTTCTAAGAGAGAAAAACATATCTGCATAAGCTACCTCTGTCCACTTCCCTTCTCTCCTGAGAAACAGCATGAGCTGTAATAGTGTGTCATAGTCCAAAGTTCCACCGGGTGGCCACTTCGCTCCCTCGTCCAGTTTGTATAAAGGCCACCAGTTTTTACAGAATTTAATAAGGTCTCTTTTGCTTTCTGTGCCTCCTTGTCCAGAAAGGTCTTTCCAATGTGCAATAATACAGCCTAATGGACTAGCCCTAGGGATTTCTCTACTTTGTCCAGTTCCCATTATCTCCTCCCTTTTGTCTTGTCTTGTTTTCACCCAAACTTTTCCTCATACAGTTTTACTATTCTTTCCCAGTTGTCTTACTACACACACAACCCTAAATCACAGGCACCCAATGTAACTTCCCACGCTAGCTTCAGGATTTTAAATTCCACACTTGCACTCACTCCACGCTGACCCCAGTCGCTTCGCTTTTCTCCGGCCGCCTCAGTCGCCCGAGGTCGGAACCGCGGATAGAGCTCCGCACTCACACCATACCAGAGGTATGTCTCAATCGTTCATTCACTCACTGACACACTCCACAACTCGACATGTCCGGACTTAACAGTCACACAATATAGCAGCAAAAACAAGGGTTCACTCGACCCACCCCCAGAGTCACTAGCGGGCTGCTCTATCAGCTCAGTGAGACCCCTCCATCGGCCGCGCTATCGGCCGGGATCGATCCCTCTCCCTCTGACTCCGGCCCCCCCCTCGGCCGGCTGCTTGCAAGCCCAAGGGACTGTGCTGTGCGTCAGACGTCTCTGCACGACTTACCAGCAGCCCTGTTCTAGATATTTAATACATACCGTTTTATCCGCAATGCCAGCAGGTCGTTGTCTGTCCCTGCAGTGAGCGAGCCGAGGTTCAGGGTCCCTCCAGGAAAGTCCCAGGGCGCACCAGGGAATCCGCTCCTCAGCCGCTCCTGCAGCCGGACAGAGATCCTCCTGGCTGGCTCGCCAAAATGAGGCGCGGAAAGCACTCTATAACTCACAGAAATAAGTTATAAGAGTAGGTATGTATTTATTCAGCGCTGGGTGCATGGGGGATCGCTCCTCCAAAAGCATGCACACCTTTGGCGACCTGCGCCTCGCCTTTTATTCTCTACAAACTAGGAATATACAATTCGCCTAATACATATTCATTGCCTATCCCCGCTTCATATGGAAATTAGTTTCACGCCTCTTTGCGACTGCGCATTGTTCTTTTTTGGGTCGCTCTGGTGGTCTTCGAGGGTCTTAGATGAAGTAAGGAGTCTTCCTCCCAGTTTGAACTTTTCACCTTGTATTCCTGCGCATGCTCTCTTCTTAGTCCTTTGGTCAATTTCCGGACTTCAGCATCAGTTTTTTTTTTTCCCAGGGACCCCCTCATCCTGTGGGTCTTTGTTCTTCTATTTTAATCTGCCAACTTCATCCTGCAGCTTGGCTGCTCTTCCTGTTTTGCAAGCACCATAAGTTATAGCTGACACTATAGTTTCGTCAGTCCCCTTTTCAATCAAAATCTTTCTAAATATTTAATTCTTAAATCTGAATTTCTCTATTTCAACAGTGTCTGGGACAAGCTCCTGAGACCTGCTGCAGGCTCAGCTCGCTGATGCACCAGGAAGGAGCACCATGCAGCACCTGAGCCCCAGCAGCAGCTCTGCACAGCCCCAGCTCCCCTCAGGCACCGCCGCACCCTGGGAGCTCCCGCCACGGGCACCGAGCTCCCGCTGCCGGGGTCCCCCTTGTGCAGGCCCGCCTGGAGCTCAAGCGCCATCTCCGATTCCCGCCTGCGCCTCCTCAGGGGGCAGCGCCGCTGCTTCTCCTCCTGCCGGCCCGTGCCGACCCGGGCAGCTCCCAGCCACACACGGGACACCCACAGATCCTGTGGGACAGCCACAGATCCTGCGGGACAGCCACAGATCCTGCGGGACAGCCACAGATCCTGTGGGCACTCGGCACCCCCACAGCCCGGGCTGGGGCACGCCCGGCACACAGCAACCCCACAGTGCCTGCCTGGGGACAGCACCCTCAGCACCCCCACACCTCACGGCCATGGGGAAAAGCTCTATGGGGTGCCATGGCCGGGATTTAGGAGCACGGGCTTTAGTAGCCACAAATGTGGCTTCTCTGAGAAGGTGCTGGAAGGTTCCTCCCCGTTCCGGCCCAAAGATGGACCCGCCACTGGCAAAGACCGAGCCAAGCAGCGATCGTGTAACAGCGACAGCATGTTCGAATAGGGGAAAAATAAACCAAAAAAAGAAGCAACACTTTTTGCAGAGTAAGTACCCTAAATACACTAGAACATATTTAAATGCAGAAGTCACCCCGCTCTTCCTTCCCTTAGCAGCTCTGGAGAGGAGCTCATGACGTTTGTTTTTCTGTCAGTGTGCTCCTGACGGGGCTGAGGATCAGCCCCTCATGGCGGGACCGAAGCATTCAGTGTTTCAAAAGGCGATTTCACTCCTCCACCACTGGCTGGGTAGGTCCCTATCTTTCAGTAGGCCGAATAAAATGCCCTCTGAGGTCCCTGTGTACTCGCACTTGGCCTGAAAGCGAGTGCAGGACGGTGATTCCGGCGCTGAGGGAACACACCGCCCGCCCCACACCGCGGCCCGAGCGGGGCTGGCGCTGGGCGAGCGGGCAGTGGTTAAAAATGTCTGTGGGTCTGGCCGGGCCGGGCCGGGGCAGGCGGAGGAGGGGCTGATCCCCGCCGGCCCCGCCGCTCTCCCCGCCCCTCGCTCAGGGGCCGGCGGCGGCTCCCGGTGGCCGCTCGGACGGGGAGGGTGCCCGCGGGACAGGGGGGCACTGACCGGAGCCGTCCCGTCCCGTCCCGCAGGTGCCGGGCCCGGCAGCCTCGGGGAGGAAGCGGGGGCGAGACGGCATCGCTGCCGGAGCGGGGTTTGCCCTGGGCAGAAGCGTCCTTCGGGGAGCGGGTGGGATGCGGGGCTGCCCGCGGTGCCTCCGCCTTTGCAGAGCATCCAGGCGTGTGTGTCCCCGCGTTCTGCGGGCTGCTGGGGCGGGATGCGGGAGCTGCTGCGGTCCCGAGCCCGGACGGGTCGGTTCAGGTTCTCCTCGGAGTGCTTGTCTGTTTTTAAGGGTTCTCCCATATTTTCATGGAAGGCTTTTTCCTTCATTTTCACGAAAGTCGTGAGCAGAAACTGGAGCGAGTGCACACGCTGGAATAGAGGGATGTTTGTGCATAGATGTAAATTAGCATGACCTGCACATGAAAATGTCAATCTGTGTAATACCTTGATTTCATTCCAACATATGTGCCTCAGCAGAAGCAGAAATTCTCAGTTGTGTGGTATCGTTTACAGATTTTCTTCTGACAACAGGAATAGCAGCATAAACATTTGCTATTTTGTCTTTCAGCCAAGGAGTGTGTTCAAACTGGAAATGTAGGCACAAATCAATTAGGAAAAATTGTGCTTTTTCTCAAATGACCTGGGAAGGGGGAGTTTTTGGTAATCTTAGTAATACTTAAATATTGCTGCCAGTCACTGAGTACTGAAATGCAGTCAAAGCAAACATGCATTTCCTAGAATCTCCTACATCTCTGAAGTTTTTCCAAAGTACCAACTTCTCACTCTAGAGTGAGTTTAAAACCTCATTTGGAGCATATCATCAGTGCAGAAGATGCTACTTAGTTTATTGTATCAAGATGGTAACTGAGGTTTTGCAGCAGTGATTTAGAAAGCTGAATAACATAATGACTCTATTTAGGAAAAATTATTTTTCTCTGGCATGTTGGAAGACCAAAGAAAAAAACCTGAAAAAGACCAGTCTGGAGGTAGCATTTGTTTCCCAGCAGATAAGCTGCAGACCTTTGGTGAAACATCTTAGATTCTGTGATTGAGCAGCATGTCTGATGTGAGACTGAAACCAAAAGCTGGCTTCAGTTGCTTTGTCCACATCCCTTAATGGTATTTGTGGCCAATAGCACAATCCTTAGAGGAAAGGAGATGTAATTAGGTGTGTGTGTTCTTGAAGTGGAGGCTGTGGGTGTGCAACTCTCTGAGCTGGAGACAGAATTTAGGAAAATACCAGGCTGGGTAGCCAAAGAACTGTATGGCTTGCTACTTAGTGGCCCTGCAAATGAAATAGTGTGAGCATGTCTAGTTTGATTTCCCATGTCAAATCAGAAAGACCAGGTGGGCAGGTGTGCTCCAGATTTCTAATAAGCTGGACAAATTGTAATGTAAGGACCAAGTCTCTGCTTGTTTACCTGTGTATCTCATGCACCTGCACAGCATCAATAGATGGCACCTTATGTAATAGACTTTATTTAATTTTTCTTACACAGCCAACCATGTGGCCTTGTCATACAATCAAGTGTGTGGTGCTCCCACAGGGGGTGAATCAGTGCCATCATTTTAGTATTGACTGATAAAATGCTATGGAGGTGCCATGGCTTTGTCTGGGCTCCTTAGTGTGGGATTTTAAGTCTGGAGTGTTACAAGTCTCTGAGAGAAAAGAGCAGTTCACAGGACTGGCAGTGAAATTTGTGCTCTTGCTCACTGATTATAGTCCATATCTGAAAAAAAATTCAAAACTACAGGCATCTGAGTGACCTGTGTGAAGTCACCTGGCTGTGTCTACTTAATTTCCCTGGAAATAGAGTTCCCCTTTTTTGCTGTATCAGGTGGTAAAAGAGTCCAGAGGTGGCACAGCTCTCCAGGGGCAGGGCTGTGCACACCAGGTTTGAGTCCCCACAGACAGAAACTGTACTACCCTTGCACTGGGGAGGAGGCCTTAGCCCTTTGTATATAAATTTCACCATTTAGATGTCTACTTCAAACTCAGCTAGCTAAATGCCATCATTTTCTGCCATCACTGGTGGGGTGGGAGAGGGCACCTGGAGGAGCTGTCCAGGGGTTACAGTGTTCAATGAGCTGTTCTGAGGTGAGCAGAAGGGTTTTTAACCAAGGATTTAACCTCTAGCAGAGTTTGGAGTGGGCTTTTGACTGCAGCTGGCAAGGATCTCCTGAACTGATGTTCAGATCACTTGGCAGGAGTTTTGCATGATTTCTCTACCTTGCTTTTTCTTGTCTAAGCATATTCACATCTTATTGAGGGAACAAGTGTTTTTTGAGGAAGGTAAAAACCTGATTCTTTGTGTAGATGCCACAGTTTTAGTCTAACCAAAGATATATTGTTTTAAAACCCCAAAGTTATGTAGGTAGTACTGTAAGATGGATGTGATCCCATTTAAAAAAAAAAATTATTTTAATGGAACACATTGTAGGGGAATAGTGTTTGTTTAGGTATGGACAGGAATGGTGTAGTGAAATGAGAGTCAAAATTTTAACATCCTTACTCCTGCTAAGTAGTGTCTTCCCTGATGAAGGATGCCAGTGGAATCAGATTTCAGTATGTAGCGTTTACATCCCAGACTCACTGCCTGGAAGTTGATCTCGATTTGTGATATTAGCAGATTAGTTTGTCAGTAATTAGTAGTGACTTCTTGTGCTCCAGTCAGCACAGCATAAACGTAGATAGAACTGTAGTATTTCTTCATCTGTGAGAAGAACCTGTGTCTTGATATTCCAAATGTTGACTTGTTTTAAAAAAAAAACTTACGACAGTAGTATGTACCATCTAAAGCCATCTGTCAGAAGACTAGGAGAAACATTCTGGGGCAGGATTTGCTCTCCTGGAATATCTTTATGGAGTGTGTCAGCATTCATGCTAATTAAGGCATTCAAGCTGTCTGGTCTTTCATTGATGTTTTGCCTGTGTAAAGATTTGTGGTTGATGCCTTTGGATGTGCACATTAGGTTTCTATTAAAATGTGGACAGCCATCTCTTCCAGTTTGATCAGTGTCTGATTGTCAGAGAAATTAGCCCATAGTCAGCAGTGAGATACTAATTCTGAGCTCTATTTATATGCAAGAGAATGAAAAGATCCAGCAGAAAACGTAATTTTGACTTTGACATTGACTTGCTGTGTGACCTCAGGAAAGAAATGAAATCATTTTTCTATTGCTGTCAAAGAGCCCCCTTCTCAGCCTACCAGATGATTATTGTTAAACACACAGAGGTGCAAGTGTGTGCAAAGTTATTTTCTCAAAGCAATTGAAAGAATTCATATTAGTGTGTCATTTTAGAATTAGGATCACTGGCACACAGAGCTGCAGCTTGTATGGCTCCAGTGTCCAGCACTGCAGCCACAGGAGATGTACAACAGCACAAGAACAGCAGCAAAAAATGATCTTGCTTTTTGTAATCTAAACCCCAAGACAAACGGAGGAAATAAGGAGAGACCATGAAATAATGAACACAGGTGTCAAGCTACAATCCTGTTATTTTTCATCAAAAGTCAATGGAAATTCATACATTTTCATCCAGCCACCTGTTCCATCTGAAACTGTGTGGCATTACTCGTGAGTGGTAAAGTTTTATGTTTCCTCCCATGTTTGCAGTTACCTTCTTTCATTCTGTGCTTGTAATTACAATGCAAGAGTTTGTTTGATGCTTACAAAACAATGTGCAGTGTGACAGCTCCCAACCTCTCCAGGTTTCCACCAGAAAATGTTTCTATTTAAGTAGCAAAAAAAATTCAAAAACTACAGTTTAACTCCAAAATTTACTCCAGTGTACAGTTTTAATATAGTTTGAAGGGTACTTTCTTTATTTAAGATGAGGGCATATATTATTGCATTTATGTTTAGAGAGTATTATTGCATTCATGTTTATGGTAGAGAGTTGCACTCTGTGAAATTATAGCATCACTTAAAAGGACTGTGATGCAATAGCTTTCCAAACTGGTAATTCTATTACTGCCCTCTATCACTGTGGGCAGCATCAGGCAGCTCTGGGGGAACCACAGCACTGCTGTATCCCGAGGGAACACTCTTGGCCTTGACCTGTAGGCACCTGCAAAAGCTTAAAATCAGCTGCAGCAGCTTCCAGGACCTCTCTTGGCCAGCATCCCGATGTGCATGCAGGACTGCTGTGAGGCACAGCTGGGACCCAGCGGGACAGCAGCTGCTGTCTTGTGTCCACCTAGCACCCCCTGACAGAGCCAGGGTCATCCCCAAGCCAGACAAACAATCTGGGTTCAGCAGAGAGGAGTGAGGAGCACTGGGCTGGCTCCTCTCAGGGTATCTTAGCTGGGCTTGCTCCACAACACGCTCCCTGTTTGAAGGCCTGCTAATGCCCAGCTGCCAGAAATGCCTGCCTTGTTCTCTCCAAGGTGCCCAGGAAGAGCCAATGAGCAGGATACCTCGGGAGGCAAAACTTCCAAGCCTTTGCTGAGGCCAGGGACACGCCAAGATCAGCCAAGCCTCTGCTCGTTGCCCGGCCCACACAGCCCAGCTCTGTGCTGGCCTGGCCCACAGCAGCTTCCACCAAGCGAGAGGCAATTGCAGATTGCCACGAGCTGAAACACAGCAGGCAGGCAAGATGTGAAAAGTGTGTGTGTAAAGGCCTTTGAATGCACAGCTCTCCAAGAGAGCTTCGGGACTCACAGCTGCACAGAGATGCTCCTGCTCACACCTTTGTCCAAAGTGGGGTAACACACCCTGCTGCAGGTGCTTGGCTCGGTCTCTGCAGGTCCAGGCTGATTCCAAACCTGCTCTTCACAGCCTTCTCCCTTCCCCTGCCCCTCTGCCAAGGGCAGCAGGCCTCAAGGACTGAAAGGACCACAGAGAGCCAAAGGGGGACACTTGCACCTATCTCACTGGGAGCTCCTTGGGAAGCACTTTCCTTAAGAAGCAAGCCCCTTTTCTGCCCCAGCGATATCCCTGACCACGGGACATCATGCTCAGTGTATACAGGGGGGAAGAAGGCAGAAAGGAGGGGACATTTGGAGTGATGGTGTTTGTCCCCCAGGGTAACACTTAGACACGATGGGACTCAATTTCACCAGTGGGCAGGGTCAGCACCAAAGACACAGACACCAACTGAAGGAATTGTGTCATTTATGTAGCACAAAGCTGCAAAGAACAGCACAAGGAGAAGCTCAGCAATGCACCCAGTCATCACTACCAAAGATTGCCTACAATGAGTTAGAAAGATCCATCATCAGTTACCCCCAGGCTTTACCATCACCCAGACCCACACATCAGCTGGGGGAAGCTGGCACAGCCAAGGACTGCAGAGCCACTCCCGGACACTGGGAATTCCTGCAGGTGCCTCCAGCCACAGGTGAGGCTTCCAACCCTGCTGGCAGAGGGCCCAGCTTTGACAGTGCTGAACAAAGAATCTGACAGCACTTCTAGTGCAGGAACATCAGTTTACATCTCCTGTTTGGTTTCTCCCAAAGCCTGGCCAGGGCTCAAGGAGGAACCAAGGGAGTTGACTTTGACCAAACATCCCCATCAAAGTCAGATGGGACCTTTTTTGGCTTCTAAACACAGAAAGGTCAATCCATGTTTCACCAGTGCAGAGATACACAGATCATATTGCTAAAAATGACTCATTAATGAGCAGATAAAAATATAACATTTGGTCAGAAGGTTCATCCAGAGGTCAGCTTTGGCTCAGGTCCTGGTGTTCAGGCCTTGGTGCTTCAATCAGTGCTTTCACCAAGGCATGAACTACAACCTTCATCACACTTCTTTCAATAATTGAGTCTTAGATTTAGGTAGGAGGCATAAAGGCATTGCCTCTTGTTCTTCAATTAAGTGCTGTTCAAGTTCATTACTCAGAGCTGTAAGTCGCATTCCTTTTAAAACACACCAAATTAGTTGCTACTCTGTGTTGTTTATCAAATCCCCACTTTTTCTTGAGACTGTGCCTCTTTTTAGACAAGTCTCAATACTCCATTTCCCAGCACAAAGTGTCACAACAACTCTAACATGGAATCATAGCACACCAAGTACTCACACTGCAATGATTGCAGTGACTGCCATGAATGCATTTCACAGCAGCCTCCAATTTGGCAGCCATGAAGCCAATCTCACCAAGAAGAATTTTCTTCTTCCTGCCACTCTCCTACTGCTCTTTCTATTGAGGTGATTCCTGATTGTTGGACTTCAAACTCATCACTGAAAGAAGTGTAACATTTCTGTCCCATGATAGCCCAGGCTCTCCTTGGCCGGCAAGCAGATAATCCAATACTGGATATTGTCACAGTATCATTTTCTACTTCTTGTAATAATCAGTTTAACTCATTCATGTAAACTCCACAGGATGACGCAGTGCACGAGGCACAGGGTGAACCAGAGTCTTTGGCTTCCTGAGACCAAAGGCACTCTTTGTGGGGAAAATGTTTCCTTGGCCCTAACTCTTCCTGGTGGTTGTTGCTGAAGTACCCCCAAGGGAGGCATCAACATTGCCTGGAAACAGGACCCAAACCATCCTTTGGGAAGCCATTTACAGGCAATGTCTCTGCACATCCAGCAGCTCCCACTGCCAGTACCAAAGGTCTGATTTCCTATTTCCCATTGTGGGCTGCTGATGGATCCAGGGCTCCTCCCTGTCCTCCTGTTGTGTCCCCGGTGCCTTTGGGCCAGAGGAGTTTCCCAGTTGCCCTGCAGCTGGGAGTGCTGTAACACTGACCCTGAGCAGCTCCAGCACCCTGAGTTCTACTGACAGTGGGAGTGATGGTAAAGCACAGAAATCCTTTCACATTGTGGCCTCTAACTCTAACAGGGTTTGGTTTCTACTAAAGGGAAATCTTAGTGAATCTTGTAAAATTGATAATTGTATTCCTTTTCTCCACAGCACAGTTTTCTTTAACTGTCCCTGCCCTGACTCCGTTATGAGTCAGAGCTCACTGACAGAGCTCTGGCCACCCCACAGGGTGGGCCCTCCAGGGGAACCCCATTCCTCCTAACATTGGTTGAGAACATACAAAGCAAATTAGTTACATCAAGTATTTTGGCTACTTTGATATTTAAATTTTCATCATAATTTCATGAATAATCCTTGGTGAAACTCTCGAGGTGTTTCTGGCAAACAAAGATTCTGGCTGACTCTCAAGATACAACTTAGAGACATAAGCAGTACTTTAGTGACAAGGCTACACATTCTTTTTCCTCAATCTCATCCGGGTTAGGAACAATAATTCCATTGTCCATGGATCTGGCACCTCTTAAATTCCAGAATAATGTCCCCAAGGTCTTTTTCTGTTCAGCTTTACCACGCTGTCTGTGGGTAACAAGGCTTGGTGGGGTCCTTTCCCCTCTGGCTGGAGAGGTGCTGGGTCCCAGTCCCTGAGGAGTCCCAGGCTCCTGGCTGGAATTCCTGTGGAAGTCCCTCAGTGTCACATCAGCCTTCACATGGAGCCCCGTGGATCAGAGCATTTTCCAAAGGGACCGTTGGGGCAAAAAGGAGATTGGGTCTGGCAGGATCTGTAAACAATATCCCATAACATCCACTTGTTCTCATCATAGAGCA
>NW_024879562.1:27106-88578 GCF_009819885.2 Catharus ustulatus
CCATCACTTGGGGTCTTCTGGTTTTCTGCATTAATGTTTTGCCTCAAAAGTAATTTCATAAGGGCTTCAGTTTCACCTTGACCACCCAGATACTGAGTTTAAAATGCTTGTCGTCATAACCGTGTGGGCAGTGTTCCCCTCTTGTGCTCCATGTGCCCTGGGAGTGAAGAAGGTGACTTACTGTATCCCTGATATGATTCCAAGAAAATAGTGAGTGATCTTTCTGTTTTTCTTTCAAGGGCAATGTTAATGCTGCCCCTGAGTCTCCAGCAGAGGATGCTCTGAACAGGGCTGCAGCAGAAGAAGTTTCATCTGGCACCGAGAGCTGCAGGAACAGTTCCCCAGAGCATGAGGAGCCTGGTAGGGACAGAGCCCACACTGGTTTAGAGAGGTGTGAGACAGCTGCTCTGAGCCTGCCTCTGACAGGAAGGGAGATCAGAAGAGTTGAGTTCTTGTCTGCAGGGTTGATGCTTCCCAGTGCCTTTAGGTCAAATCCTGCACTGACACAACCTCCCTGCCCTCCATGCTTCTCCAGAGATTGTGAAACTGAGTCCTCTGCTGTGGCAAGAGAGGCAGGAATAAACCTGATCTTGTGGCAGTTATGTCACCAAGCCGGGTGTCCCAATTTGGTTTCATAACTCAGCTCACAGCCCCCCTCAGCTTCAGCCATTTCAGTGAGGACTGAGGTGTCTCTGTCAGCACAGAGAAAGAGCAAGGCTGGATTCCTTTGTGGGAGCTGGGACTGTCTGTGTTTCAGGCTCTCATGGGTGCCATTTGCACTGTGAGTGCTGAGGCTTTATTGAGAAAATTCAATGCTTTCCAGAGTCTTGAACATTTAGAAGGATCCCTCTTCTGTAAAGGGCATGCTTCAAACTCCTAGTGAGAGTCTGCCTTTCAGACCATCTTGAAAAGCTCCTGACAGAAGGGCAATTGGTGCCCAAGGGAAACGTGCACAAGGGCCAATGCTGACTCAGTGTTCCCTTTGCTTCCCAGATTCCATCTGAGCTGCCTCTCCAGGAGGGCTGCCCTGTGTGGCAGGAAGAGACAGAGGGAGGGCCTGTGACCATCGGGCAGGTGAAATCCCTCTGCAATACTCATATTTTTAGATATGTGTAGTTATATTTATATATCTATATAGTTATGTTTATAGATTTATATAGGTGTATTTATATGTCTATATACTTGTATTTATAGATCTGTATAGTTTAATTTTTATATAGAGTTGTAGATGTATATAGTTTTATTTCTACATATGAAGTTATGGATGTGCCTAGTTGCATTTAAAAATGTATTTAGTTATATATTTAAATATATATACCAATGTTTATAAATAGCTATAGTTGTATTTATAGCTGGGAGTTTAGTTACGTAGATTGATACCTATATAGGTACAGGCGTTTTTTTACCTCTTTCTCCCCTCTGATGCCTTTTTCACGTCTTGCTTTCCCCTGTGTCCCCTCTGTCCCCTCTTGCTGTGCTGGTCCGAGCTGGCGGCCGGGCTGGGCAGAGCAGCAGTTCCAGCCCCGGGTGTCCCTGGAGCAGTGGGAGCTGCCGCTGGCCCCAGGAACTGTCCCCTGAGGAGCTGCTGAGGGACGGTGAGACTGAGGGGGCTCAGGGGGCTGAGGAGGGGTGACACTGAAGGGACGGTGACCTTGAGGTGCTGCTGGGGCTGAGGCTGTGGGGCAGCAGAGGGCCATGGTGGCACTGAGGTGACAGGGAAGTGGCACAGGCTGAGGGGGGTGGCGGGTCTAAGGGGACAGGATGGGTCAGAAGGGACTGAGGGGGTGAGAGGACTGCGGGGCTCTGGAGAAACTGAAGGGGACTCGGGGTTTGCCCAGAGCATGGCGGGGCTGAGGGGATGGAGGGGCCAGCAGGGAGCACAGAGGGGTCCGGGACTGCAGCTCTGCCAGGCCTTGGAACCAATTCCTGAGCCTCTGTTTTTGCCACATCTGCAGTGAAGACCTTGAAGACAGCAGGAGGAGTGACAGGAGCCAGCAGGGAGAAGCCAAAGGCCAGGAGCAAGAGCAGTGAGCAGGGAGCTGCTGGTGCCATGCGAGAGCCATGGGTAAGGCCACACCGTGGTCTGCTCGGCCTGCTTTTTCTTTCCAGCCCTCCTGGGGAGGCGCTGAGATTTTCTCTTCCCTGATGGAAATGCAGGGGCTGCCAAGGGAAATGCTCTGCTCCTGACTCAGTTTCCCCTTGCTTCCCAGATGTCCCATCTGCTGTCCCTGTCCAGAAGAGCTGCTCTGCACGGGAGGAAGAGACCGAGGGAGAGCCTGGGAACATCGGTGGCTGCAATCCCTCCTGCTGGAGTTCTAGTTACAGATGTGTAGAGTTCAACTGAGATAGCTGGAAGTTTATGGATATTTACCTATGTTGACAGATGTTTGTATAGGCATATATGTATGTGTATTGTTATACTGATCCATGTATATTAATCTGTTCACATCTGGGTTTATATTTACATACTTGTGCGGTTGTATAGCTGTGTAATTCTGTTGATAGGGTTGTAAGGATCATGGCACATTGATATTTGTATATTTATAGATAGGTTTGTTATGTGTGTATTTATGTACATCTTGCTTTATGTCATTTGAAATATTAATTATATATTTACATCTGTATGTTGTATGGTTATGTATTTACAGATATTTAAATATATGTTGAGTAGTATAGTTATATAATTCTATGTGTTTAGTTCTGAGTCTGGGATTCTTTAGAGAGGGATATTGACATTTTTGTATTTGTATACGGGCTGTACAGTTGTAGTAATATGTAATAAATTAAGCTGTTAAACTTCATATTTGTGTATAGCGAGTGGTTGTAGAGGGTTGCAATAAATTAACTGTTTTAACTGAAGTGCATATTTGTATATATCTACATAGCACAATTTTAAAAATAAATTAGTTTCTTAAAGAAATATTTGTATGTTTATATATTGGCAGCATGGGTGTAGCAATTTAAAATAAATGTAATTTTTAAACTTAAGTTGGTTTTTGTCTATTTGTACATTAATAGTGTTGATGCAATGATCTGCAAGAAACTCAATGTTTGAACTGAAGGAAGTGTAGATTTGTGCTATTCAAAGCAATGAGCAGATGTAAAGGTGATGATGCTGGAGGATTTTGGCCACGAACATCTCCAGCCATGCCCAGCTCATGCCCCACGTGCACTCAGGCTGGGCAAGGAAAGCGCAGATTTGGGATGGCAGCAGAGCCACACGTTCACTGAGAACTCCCTGCAAAACCTGCTGAGAAAACTCCGGGACTCCACTGAGTGTAGAACTCCAGCCAGGAGCCACCCGGGGAAGGACAAATCCACCCCCATCCCACTGGCAGTTCTTTAGGAAGTGCTCCAAGTGTCCTCTGAAGGTCATCCTGGACACCAGAAGCCAAGAGTGATCCTGAGCCAGCTCTGCTGCCTTTGGCAGAACTTTGGCAAAGGAGCTGGAGCAAAGGGGAGACAACAATGACTGAAACTGCTGCAGGCTGGGGCTGAAGGAAAGGAATGGACACAAGCGCTGAGATGCTCCAAAATGCAGAAGGATGCTGGAGAACTGAGAAACAACAAAGACTCACACGTGCTGAAATGATGGAAATCCTTTTTGTGAAGTTCCCTAAAGGAACTCCCCAGAGAATGTGGTGCTATAATACATAGTACCAGAAGTAGTGTAGTAACACTAGGTGATTGTCTATATGCCCCACAGGCAATGGCCTAGAAAAAGATCAAATATATTTTGTGTATTCTATTTATTATAGTATATATATTAAAATATATCATATGTAGCATTATATATTATAAATTGCATATATGATAGATATGAACATGTATTATTTGATACATGTTGATAAATATTTTCATTTCATATAAATTTAATCTATTCTTCCAACTTGGGAGAGTGAAGATGTGCTGCTGTCCAAAACCTTCTGCCCACACAGCAGCCAGCCCATGGGTGTGTGCATGCACACCCACCCACTGTCCTTGATCTTCTCAGCATCTCAGGGCTGCTGTTTGCACAGAATTAGGATGAATTTAACTCAACAGACCCACGAGTGGGGTGTCCAGTCTGTCATGAACACTCATGTGGCAAGGCACAACACAGAGCTCTCAAATCACTTACATTATCACCCGTGCTTTCATCCTGCTGGGGACTGAGGAACTCTGAAAAGCACCAAAGACACAGAAAAGAGGTGCAAAGAATTGGCATTGTGCTACTGGCTGGTATCCTCACAGGAGGAAAATCTGTTGGGTTCTTTAAGGCTGTAACTTTCCAAACACTAGGAAAGCTGCTCAGCATGGGTAGCCCAATTGTAAATGGTTTTACTGACTTGGCAAAACTGGAATGTTAACTGTGGACTCTGACTGAGGCCTGAACAACAGGCCCTGAGCCAAAGCTGCCCTCTATGTAGATGACCCTTTGTCAAGATCCAGTTATGAAAGTTCTTAGAAATGCCTCTGCTTGAATTAAGGTGCAAACAAGGCCATATGCCAGAGTCAATAGTATAGGGTTTTATTTGATATCAAATATGAGAGAGAGAGAAGAGTGAAAAAAGAAGAAAAAGAGATAAAAAAGAGGTAAGAGAGTGACAGAGACAGAATAAGGGAAATATCAGCACTCCATGGATTCCAGTGATGTTCTGTTGACCCTCTCCAATTGGTCTTGGTGGTGGTGATGGTCCCCCTGAACAGCACAGAATCTGATGGGTTAATACATGCCCAGGCTGGGTAGGAAAACCCAGGCACCTCCCAGGCTGGGGAGAGTTTGCCATCATCTCTTACAACAGACTCTGCTGTGTCCAGTGCAGTCCTGTGGTGCAAAGACCCTGGGGAGAGCTTTGGGGTGTTTTTGATGGATTCTGACACCCCCTCAGCACTATCAAAGCCAGGCTACACTCACAGCACAGTCAGAAGCCCCATGGCCAGCAAAGGTGGAGGCACTGCAGGATTTCCCAATTCCTGGCCATGGCTCCTCAGAGCTTGGCTGGCACAGCTTCCCCCAGCTGATGTGTGGATGGATGCAGGGGAAAGGACTGGGGTATCAGGTGATGTCTGTTTCTTAATCTCTAGAGGCAAGCTTTCTTGTATCAATGTATTCAGTGTATTCAAGTATCAATGCTGAGGTGCATTGCTTAGCTTATCCTTGTCTTTTTTGCACTTTTGCATGGCAGTAAATTACACTATTCCTTCCACTGGTGTCTGTATCTGTGTCTCTGACCCTCCCCACCACCAAAACAAACACACAGCCAGTTTAGCACAAGACTGAAGGGTCTGTCCATCTTATTTTGAAAGAGGACAAAATTGCTGCTCTGCACAAAAAGAAACAACCCTTCTCACACCTCTTTCCCTCTGGGGTTCCCTGGAGTGTGACCCAGGCAGGGGCTGCTGCTCCTGCCTGAAACCTCCCCTCCTCCATCTCTGCCAGCCCATCTCTTGGAAAACACTCCTGATCACTACCTCCTCCAACACAATTACCATGATCCACCTTCCTTTGCTGCAGGCAAGTGAGAACAGTACCCACTCCTAGCTCTGGCCTCCTCTGGAAGCCAAGTGCTTTCAGCAGGCACAAGCCCTGAAATATCAACCTCCTTCCTTCCCCTGCCCACTGGCAGCTCACACCAAGAGGACTTTGGTCCAAGGATACCCACAGAGGAGCTCGAGCAGGGAGCAGCTTGAAACACAAATCCTTCAGAGTTTAAACCTCCCTTTATCAAATGAGCACACACCAACCCATCCCAAAGGGAAAGCAGGCAGGAAAGAGAAGCTCCTCTCCCACAACAGCAAGCTCTGTAGCTTCCTTCTGTTCCAGCTGGAGAGCAGAGGCCATGGGCTACTCCTCAGTTTGGGAAGGAACCCTGGGAATTGGCCTGATTTGGGAGTCCAGCAGAGGGAAGTTCCCCAAAGAGAAGGAAAAGATTCTCTGAGATCAAATGATTATGGCAATAGCTCTGCAGAAAAAGAAAAAAATCAAAATAAATGTTTGAAGCATTTGAAAAAGTTCCCAGATGGGAACGCCTCCCCTGACACAATAATCCTTCAGGTCTCCTTGGTGTGTCAGGAAGCTCAGGAATGAACCTGCAAGGCTTGGATACACATCATTGGTGTCCATCTCCAGAGCACAAGCAGCTCCCCGACAAGACTTCTCGTGACCAAAAGAAAAACCTTCCCCCTCCACCTCCCTCCACCCACTCTAAGGAGTCTCTTTCCATTGCAAGATCCACTTTGGGAGTCTACATTGACAGGAGTTGGCTGCAGGAGGGGTTTCCTTGTAACTCAAAGGAATCAGATGAATGTGTTTTTACAAACAGACCATGTGAATCTGCTTGTAGACAGGGCCAGGAACTTAGAGATAAGGAAGTAACAGAAGAAACTCTTGGTTCTAGAAAATGTTTCTGACACAGACTGATGCTCAGCCAAGGTCATGTTAAATTCCTGAACCTAGGGAAAAAGAACCAAGAATGAATAGAATTACAAATAGGTTTTTCTTTCTTTTGAAGTCCAATATGGAGGTGCATATTAGGGGTGTGGTGGTTTGTAAAGGTTTTTTGAAATTTTTATTTGTTGAGACTTATGTAGCTCTTATTGTATTTTATAAGGATAAAGTAGTGTTGGATTTTTAAGAATAATATATTGTTATGTTAATAAAAAAGTTGATGTGGTTTTGTGAAATATACATGTAAAGACAAAAATGTTGGGAAAGGTTTTATTTATATTTGGCATTTTAGAAGGTAATTAGTTTGGCTGGGGCTAAGCCTGGCATGGCCTGCGGGCCGGGTTGGGCTTGGGGCCAGGGCCAGGCTGGGGAGGGGAGACTTTTGTTAATTTCTTTTTTCTTTTTTTAACATGGTAAAAATGCTGTTGTTAATACTTTTAGGAATAGTTTTGGGTAGGAGTTGATTTGTTGTGGTTTTTTGGCTTTGTGGTGGGGGTTGGGTTGAGCTTGTTTGTTGTGGTTTTTGTAGCTGGGGAGGGAGAGATTAAACTAAACTTCTTTTTTTTAAATAAAATGTAACTAAACAACACACTACTGTTTTTAACTGAGCTTTTACTAAAATTTTACTTTAATTTAGCACAATAATTTAAAAAACCTTCATAATGTAAAACAACTATTAGCTATGGCTTGGCAGAGATTACAAAACTTGTTGTTTAGACACAGTATTAATTATTTTACTACTTAAGGTAAGACTTATAAACACTACTTTTTTGATTAAAAAGGAATTAAGATAATAACAAAAACAACATGAAAATATTGAGATTAAACAAAATAGTGAAGTTTTAATTGAGGGAAAGAGAAAAGACATAGAGTATTTTTATGTTTCATATTCTTATTTATATTTTTTATATTATGGGAAAAATTGTTTTAACACATAAAAATATTGTGAAGTAAACATGAATGTTTTAACTGTAAATATAAGCAAAGCCATTGGGGTTTAAATAAATAAATGTTGAAATTACTGTAATTTCTTAAGTTGGAATAGTAAAAAATATTTTGTTGTTTTTTAGAGAAGAAAAACGTTTGCTTTTATAGAATAAGTAAAGTTTTGCTTAAACTGTTATAGGGTATATAGTTAGGTCCAAATGAATAAAGAACTGCTTGTGCTCAGTGATGCCAACAGCCAGAGGCAGGAAAGGGAGGATGGCACAGCATGGCCCACATTGTTACTGGCCCTGGGCTCTCTGGACTTGTCACAGGGCTCCTCTGGCCCGTGTGCCCCGCTCTGCTGGGACAGCAACTCCAGCTCCTTCTGAGGCTGTGGGGAGGAGCACAAAGGCACTGGCTTCCAGAAACACAGAGACCTGGGAAGTGGAGAGGGACCTGGCACTGTGGGCACGTGGGAGCAGATGAGGCTGGAAAAAAACATTCCTTTCAGTTTCTCCTTGAAGTAGAGACACAACCCACAGGGGTGGGAGACTCTCACGCAGGGCTGGCCACCAGCACCCAGGTTCTCCAAACCCCAGCACTGCCCAGGGAAAGGCAGTGACAGGAGCAGGCATTAGTATTTACATTTCTGTACTATATAATACACCAATTTAGTGCTTAATTTAATCACATTTATCAGTGTATTTCACATTTATTGCCCATAAACTCTTGCACTTTTCTGTTACTATACAAATGGTAGACTTTAGGAACAGCCAGGCACATAGAAGGAAAATGCCTGAATATGTATTTGGCAACACCAGGGGTATAAAAGGCGTAGCTGTCACTTTGTGGTGTGCCACTGGCTGCAGCTGAGCACCCAGCGCTGTCCCTTTGTCCTTAGCCAGTCCCTTGGTTGTGTTGGTGTGGTTTAAGAAACCTTTGAAATTTGAAAGTGAGCAGTCATTTCTCACAAAAGGAATAGTCATGTTTTTTCAAAATACATTTTTCAGCTCAGATAATGATACACAAGAACCACAGTTACCTCAGGATAGAAATCCATGAGAAATGGACACTGTTGAAGAGTTGGGAAGGAAACTCCAAAACCTTAAGAAAAAAAAATTGGAATTAACCAATCAGCGCAGATGAGATCTAAGGACATTTTTGTTTGTTTTCATGCTTTATTTTACCCTTAGAATAAATGTAATTTGTTTCCTTAAATACAATTTGTTTGAAATAATTATCTCATCAGGTAAATCAGAATCACAGTCACTAGTTGGAAAAGAACAAAGAAGTAGCCCTGTACAGACCTCTCATGCCTGTCCATAGGAACTGGCATCACTTGTACGTGTCACTGCTAATAGTTGAAGGTGTGCATAAGAAAATAATATTCCATTCCCATTCAGACCTACATTCACACTATGGTTGCACCAAATCCTTGGTTCCCTTGAGTCTCTGTTATGTTCATCCAGTCTCCCATCTCCAGCTGCATTTCTGTTTCTGCTACGTCTGCATCTCAACCATGACTCTGCCCATCCAGGGCCTTCAGGCAAGGACACATCCCCTCCCACCTGGAGGTGACAGACGAGCTCTGGCACCAGCTGGTGTCACTTCTTGGGGATGCAGCAGTCACCGCTTGGTCTCCAAATGGGGCTCTGTGGCCAGGTCTCCATCTCAGGGCCACTGGGCTCACCAGGCTGCACTGGGACTCACGGTCCCCACTGAGCCCTGTCCTGAGAACAGCTCCCCAGCCCTGCAAGCAATCTTGGGCACCGCCAGGCCCTTGACACCACCAGGAGACCCCCAGCCTGCTTCAGGACACCTTCCCCAGCATCCCTGTGTCCCTGCAACGCAGGACTTCAGTGCCAACAGCCCATGGCCATCCCAAACCCATGCAGTCCCTCTGCCCACTTGGTGTCCCCACATCTCTGAGGTGGAGCTGCCATCATCTCCCTCGGCACCACATCAGCTTACAGTGTCTGGGACAAGCTCCTGAGACCTGCTGCAGGCTCAGCTCGCTGATGCACCAGGAAGGAGCACCATGCAGCACCTGAGCCCCAGCAGCAGCTCCGGACAGCCCCAGCTCCCCTCAGGCACCGCCGCACCCTGGGAGCTCCCGCCACGGGCACCGAGCTCCCGCTGCCGGGGTCCCCCTTGTGCAGGCCCGCCTGGAGCTCAAGCGCCATCTCCGATTCCCGCCTGCGCCTCCTCAGGGGGCAGCGCCGCTGCTTCTCCTCCTGCCGGCCCGTGCCGGCCCGGGCAGCTCCCAGCCACACACGGGACACCCACAGATCCTGCGGGACAGCCACAGATCCTGCGGGTCAGCCACAGA
Source organism: Catharus ustulatus (assembly GCF_009819885.2). Taxonomy (NCBI): domain Eukaryota; kingdom Metazoa; phylum Chordata; class Aves; order Passeriformes; family Turdidae; genus Catharus; species Catharus ustulatus. The sequence goes on from NW_024879562.1 coordinate 36,793, forward strand.
TCCTGCGGGACAGCCACAGATCCTGCGGGTCAGCCACAGATCCTGCGGGACACGCACAGATCCTGCGGGACAGCCACAGATCCTGCGGGACACGCACAGATCCTGCGGGACAGCCACAGATCCTGCGGGCACTCGGCACCCCCACAGCCCGGGCTGGGGCACGCCCGGCACACAGCAACCCCACAGTGCCTGCCTGGGGACAGCACCCTCAGCACCCCCACACCTCACGGCCATGGGGAAAAGCTCTATGCGGTGCCATGGCCGGGATTTAGGAGCACGGGCTTTAGTAGCCACCAATGTGGCTTCTCTGAGAAGGTGCTGGAACGTTCCTCCCCGTTCCGGCCCAAAGACGGACCCGCCGCTGGCAAAGACCGAGCCAAGCAGCGATCGTGTAACAGCTACAGCATGTTCGAATAGGGGAAAAATAAACCAAAAAAAGAAGCAACACTTTTTGCGGAGCAAGTGCCCTAAATACACTAGAACATATTTAAATGCAGACGTCACCCCGCTCTTCCTTCCCGTAGCAGTTCTGGAGAGGAGCTCATGACGTTTGTTTTTCTGTCAATGTGCTCCTGACGGGGCTGAGGATCAGCCCCTCATGGCGGGACCGAAGCATTCAGTGTTTCAAAAGGCGATTTCACTCCTCCACCACCGGCTGGGTAGGTCCCTACCTTTCAGCAGGCCGAATAAAATGCCCTCTGAGGTCCCTGTGTAGCTCGCACTTGGCCTGAAAGCGAGTGCAGGACGGCGATTCCGGCGCTGAGGGAACACACCGCCCGCCCCACACCGCGGCCCGAGCGGGGCTGGCGCTGGGCGAGCGGGCAGTGGTTAAAAATGTCTGTGGGTCTGGCCGGGCCGGGCCGGGGCAGGCGGAGGAGGGGCTGATCCCCGCCGGCCCCGCCGCTCTCCCCGCCCCTCGCTCAGGTGCCGGCGGCGGCTCCCGGTGGCCGCTCGGACGGGGAGGGTGCCCGCGGGACAGGGGGGCACTGACCGGACCTGTCCCGTCCCGTCCCGCAGGTGCCGGGCCCGGCAGCCTCGGGGAGGAAGCGGGGGCGAGACGGCATCGCTGCCGGAGCGGGGTTTGCCCTGGGCAGAAGCGTCCTTCGGGGAGCGGCTGGGATGCGGGGCTGCCCGCGGTGCCTCCGCCTTTGCAGAGCATCCAGGCGTGTGTGTCCCCGCGTTCTGTGGGCTGCTGGGGCGGGATGCGGGAGCTGCTGCGGTCCCGAGCCCGGACGGGTCGGTTCAGGTTCTCCTCGGAGCGCTTGTCTGATTTTAAAGGTTCTCCTGTATTTTCACGGAAGGCTTTTTCCTTCATTTTCACGGAAGTCGTGAGCAGAAACTGGAGCGAGTGTACACACTGGAATAGAGGGATGCTTGTGCATAGATGTGAATTAGCGTGACCTGCACATGAAAATGTCAATCTGTGTAATACCTTGATTTCATTACAGCATATGTGCCTCAGCAGAAGCTGACTAGAGAAATTCTCAGTTGTGTGATATCCTTTACAGATTTTCTTCTGACAACAGGAATAGCAGCATAAACATTTGCCATTTTGTCTTTCAGCCAAGGAGTAGGTTCAAACTGGAAATGTAGGCACAAATCAATTAGGAAAAAATGTGCTTTTTCTCAAATGAGCTGGGAAGGGGGAGTTTTTGGTAATCTTATTAATACTTAAATATTGCTGCCAGTCACTGAGTACTGAAATGCAGTCAAAGCAAACATGCATTTCCTAGAATCTCCTACATCTCTGAAGTTTTTCCAAAGTACCAACTTCTCACTCTAGAGTGAGTTTAAAACCTCATTTGGAGCATATCATCAGTGCAGAAGATGCTTCATAGCTTATTGTATCAAGATAGTAACTGAGGTTTTGCAGCAGTGATTTAGAAAGCTGAATAATATAATGACTCTATTTAGGAAAAATTGTTTTTCTCTGGCATGTTGGAAGACCAAAGAAAAAAAACCTCCAAAAGACCAGTCTAGAGATAGCATTTGTTTCCCAGCAGATAAGCTGCAGACCTTTGGTGAAACATCTTAGATTCTGTGATTGAGCAGCATGTGAGATGTGAGACTGAAACTGAAAGCTGGCTTCAGTTGCTTTGTCCACATCCCTTAATGGTATTTGTGCCCAATAGCACAATCCTGGGAGGACAGCAGATGTAATTAGGTGTGTGTGTTCTTGAAGTGGAGGCTGTGGGTGTGCAACTCTCTGAGCTGGAGACAGAATTTAGGAAAATGCCAGGCTGGGTAACCAAAGAACTGTATTGCTTGCTACTTAGTGGCCCTGCAAATGAAATAGTGTGAGCATGTCTAGTTTGATTTCCCATGTCAAATTAGAAAGACCAGCTGGGCAGGTGTGCTCCAGATTTCTGATAATCTGGACAAATTGTAATGTAAGGACCAAGTCTCTACTTGCTTACCTGTGTATCTCATGCGCCTGCACAGCATCAATAGATGGCACCTTATGTAACAGACTTTATTTAATTTTTCTTACACAGCCAACCATGTGGCCTTGTGATACAATCAAGTGTGTGGTGCTCCCACAGGGGGTGAATCAGTGCCATCACTATTAGTATTGATTGCTAATATGCTATGGAGGTGCCATGGCTTTGTCTGGGCGCCTTAGTGTGGGATTTTAAGTCTGGAGTGTTACAAGTCTGTCAGAAAAGAGCAGTTCACAGGACTGACACTGAAATTTGTGCTCTTGCTCACTGATTATAGTCCATATCTGGCAAAAAAAAATTAGAAACACACCTCAGTGACATGTGTAAATTCAACTGGCTGTGTCTACTTAATTTCCCTGGAAATAGAGTTCCCCTTTTTTGGTGTATCAGGTGGTGAAACAGTCCAGAGGTGGCACAGCTCTCCAGGGGCAGGGCTGTGCACACCAGGTTTGAGTCCCCACAGACAGAAACTGTACTACCCTTGCACTGGGGAGGAGGCCTTAGTCCTTTGTATATAAATTTCACCATTTAGATGTTTACTTCAAACTCAGCTAGCTAAATGCCATCATTTTCTGCCATCACTGGTGGGGTGGGAGTGGGCACCTGGAGGAGCTGTCCAGGGGTTACAGTGTTCAATGAGCTGTTCTGAGGTGAGCAGAAGGGTTTTTAACCAAGGGTTTAACATCTAGCAGAGTTTGGAGTGGGCTTTTGACTGCAGCTGGCAAGGATCCCTTGAACTGATGTTCAGATCACTTGGCAGGAGTTTTGCATGATTTTTCTATCTTGCTTTTTCTTGTCTAGGCATATTCATTTTATATTAGGGGAAAAAGTGTTTTTGAGGAAGGTAAAAACCAGATTCTTTGTGTATGTGCCACAGCTTTAGTCTAACCAAAGATATGTTGGTTTAAAAGCCCTACTGTTATATAGGTAGTACTGTAAGATGGATGTGATCCCATTAAAGAAATAAAATTAGTGGAACACATTGCCGGAGAAGAGTGTTTGTTTAGGTATGGACAGGAATGGTGTAGTGAATTAAGAGTCAAAATTTTAACATCCTTACTTCTGCTAAGTAGTGTCTTCCTTGATGTAGGATGCCAGTGGAATCAGATTTCAGTATGTAGCAGTTACATTCCAGACTCACTGCCAGGAAGTTGATCTTGATTTTTGATATTAGCAGATTAGTTTGTCAGTAATTAGTAGTGAGTTCTTATGCTCCAGTCACCATAGCATAAACGTAGATAGAACTGTAGTATTTCTTCATCTGTGAGAAGAATCTGTGTCTTGATATTCCAAATGTTGGCTTGTTTTTTTTCAAAAAATTTATGAAAAGAGTAGGTTATCATTTAAAGCTATCTGTCAGAAAACTAGGAGAAACATTCTGGGGCAGGATTTGCTTTCCTGGAATGTCTTTATGGACTGTGTCAGCATTCATGCTAATTAAGGCATTCAAGCTGTCTGGTCTTTCATTGATATTTTGCCTGTGTACAGGATTTGTGGTTGATGCCTTTGGATGTGCACATTAGGTTTCTATTAAAATGTGGACAGCCATCTCTTCCAGTTTTATCAGTGTCTGATTGTCAGAGAAATTAGCCCATAGTCAGCAGTGAGATACTAATTCTGAGCTCTATTTATATGCAAGAGAATGAAAAGATCCAGCAGAAAACGTAATTTTGACTTTGACATTGACTTGCTGTGTGACCTCAGGAAAGAAATTAAATCATTTTTCTATTGCTGTCAAAGAGCCCCCTTCTCAGCCTACCAGATGATTATTGTTAAACACACAGAGGTGCAAGTGTGTGCAAAGTTATTTTCTCGAAGCAATTGAAAGAATTCATATTAGTGTGTCATTTTAGAATTAGGATCACTGGCACACAGAGCTGCAGCTTGTATGGCTCCAGTGTCCAGCACTGCAGCCACAGGAGATGTACAACAGCACAAGAACAGTAGCAAAAAATGATCTTGCTTTTAGTAATCTAAACCCCAAGACAAAAGGAGGAAATAAGGAGAGACCAGTGAAATAATGAACACAGGTGTCAAGCTACAATCCTGTTATTTTTCATCAAAAGTCAATGGAAATTCATACATTTTCATCCAGCCACCTGTTCCATCTGAAACTGTGTGGCATAACTGGTGGGTGGTAAAGTTTTATGTTTCCTCCCATGTTTGCAGTTACCTTCTTTCATTCTGTGCTTGTAATTACAATGCAAGAGTTTGTTTGATGCTTACAAAACAATGTGCAGTGTGACAGCTCCCAACCTCTCCAGGTTTCCACCAGAAAATGTTTGTATTTAAGTAGCAAAAAAAATTCAAAAACTACGGTTTAACTCCAAAATTTACTCCAGTGTACAGTTTTAATATAGTTTGAAGGGTACTTTCTTTATTTAAGATGAGGGCATATATTATTGCATTTATGTTTAGAGAGTATTATTGCATTCATGTTTATGGTAGAGAGTTGCACTCTGTGAAATTATAGCATTACTTAAAAGGACTGTGATGCTATAGCTTTCCAAACTGGTCATTCTATCATTGCCCTCTATCACGTGGGTGGCATCAGGCAGCTCTGGGGGAACCTCAGCACTGCTGTATCCCGAGGGAACACTCTTGGCCTTGACCTGTAGGCACCTGCAAAAGCTTGAAATCAGCTGCAGCAGCTTCCAGGACCTCTCTTGGCCAGCATCCCGATGTGCATGCAGGACTGCTGTGAGGCACCACTGGGACCCAGCAGGACAGGAGTGGCTGTCTTGTGTCCACCTAGCACCCCCTGACAGAGCCAGGGTCATCCCAAAACCAGACAAACGATCTGGTGTCAGCAGAGAGGAGCGAGGAGCACTGGGCTGGCTCCTCTCAGGGTATCTCAGCTGGGCTTGCTCCACAACACGCCCCCGTTTGAAGGCCTGCTAATGCCCAGCTGCCAGAAATGCCTGCCTTGTTCTCTCCAGGGCGCACAGGAAGAGCCAATGAGCAGCATGCCTCGGGAGGCAAAACTTCCAAGCCTTTGCTGAGGCCAGGGACACGCCAAGATCAGCCAAGCCTCTGCTCGTTGCCCGGCCCACACAGCCCAGCTCTGTGCTGCCCTGGCCCACAGCAGCTTCCACCAAGCGAGAGGCAATTGCAGATTGCCACGAGCTGAAACACAGCAGGCAGGCAAGATGTGAAAAGTGTGTGTGTAAAGGCCTTTGAATTCACAGCTCTCCAAGAGAGCTTTGGGACTCACAGCTGGACAGAGATGCTCCTGCTCACACCTCTGTCCAAAGGGGGGTAACACACCCTGCTGCAGGTGCTTGGCTCGGTCTCTGCAGGTCCAGGCTGATTCCAAACCTGCTCTTCACAGCCTTCTCCCTTCCCCTGCCCCTCTGCCAAGGGCAGCAGGCCTCAAGGACTGAAAGGACCACAGAGAGCCAAAGGGGGACACTTGCACCTACCTCACTGGGAGCTCCTTGGGAAGCACTTTCCTTAAGAAGCAAGCCCCTTTTCTGCCCCGGGGATATCCCTGACCATGGGACATCATGCTCAGTGTATACAGGGGGGAAGAAGGCAGAAAGGAGGGGACATTTGGAGTGATGGTGTTTGTCCCCCAAGGTAACACTTAGACACGATGGGACTCAATTTCACCAGTGGGCAGGGTCAGCACCAAAGACACAGACACCAACTGAAGGAATTGTGTAATTTATATAGCACAAAGCTGCAAAGAATTGCACAAGGAGAAGCTCAGCAATGCACCCAGTCATCACTACCAAAGATTGCCCACAATGAGTTAGAAAGATCCATCATCAGTTGCCCCCAGGCTTTACCATCACCCAGACCCACACATCAGCTGGGGGAAGCTGGCACAGCCAAGGACTGCAGAGCCACTCCTGGACACTGGGAATTCCTGCAGGTGCCTCCAGCCACAGGTGAGGCTTCCAACCCTGCTGGGAGAGGGCCCAGCTTTGACAGTGCTGAATAAACAAAGTGACAGCACTTCTGGTGCAGGAACATCTGGTTTCATCCTCCTCTTGGGCTCCTCCCAAAGCCTGGCCAGGGCTCAAGGAGGAACCAAGGGAGTTGGCTTTGACCATACAGCCCCAGACAAGGCCAGATGTTGGATTTCATGGCCTTGTTTGGCTTCTAAATACAGAAAGGTCAATCCATATTTCACTAATGAATGCATACATCTATCACAGTGCCAATGACCATGCACATTTCGTTAATGAGTGGATACAAAGATAACATTTGTTTGGAAGGTTCATCCAGAGATCACCTTTGGCTCAGGGCCTGTTGTCCAGGCCTCAGTCAGGGCCTCTTGTCCAGGCTTCAGGGATGTGATTTAGTGCTGGGCTTGGCAGTGCTGGGTGAACAGCAGGACTGGGTGAGCTCAGAGGTCTTTCCCAACAGAAAGGACTCTATAATTCCAGGATTCCATCTGCTGCATTCAGCTAGGTCCATGTTAGCAGCATTACTTTGGTCCAAAAGTCCCCTCTTGGTCAGCTCTTGAGGCCTGAGGCTTCAGCTTCCTTTAGCTCCTGGTGCTGAGCTGCTCATGCTGAACGAGACAACTCAGATAGAAGAACACATTTCATCCAATTCCTTCTGGGACACTGAGAGGGGAGGGTGTGGATCCAGGAGCATTGTTTGGTGTGGCCTCCTCCCTGCCCTTCACGCCATTCAGCACTTTGAACCAGCCAAGAGCTTTCTCCAAGGGTGCAGTGAAGCAGCTGCTCCTGCTCCCAGCTCTGGCTCTTCCCAGTCTCTGACCTTGACTGGTTTTGTCCCTCTTGCTGTGCCCTCTGTTCCCCTGGGGCGCGGTGGCTGCTGCCCAGGACTGTGGAACTGGCACAGATCAAGGGCTCCAGCCTCTCCTTTCTGTGCCCTTGGAGCTGCCTGCTCACAGCAGCCTTTTCCATCTGGAAGCTCCACGTGGACAGGGAGTCCCCACCTCTGTTCCCTGCACAAGCTCCAGGAGCCCAGGGCTGCCATCTCAAGTCCCTGCTGGCACTGGGGGCTCCCAGGTGCCCCAGGCTGCTGTGACACCCCTGCACACGGGAGGGAAGAGTGCCAGGGGCTGTGCTGAAAGTCAGGTCCATGTGCTGCTGCTGCTGCTGCTGTGGGGGTCATTTGTCCAGCCCTGCCCAGAGTCAGGGATCAGATCCAGGCACTGCTGCTGCTCCCTCGGGATCAGCCACAATTTGGGTGTTGCTGTCAGTGCCAGCAGAAGCGGTGGCTGGAGCAGCAGGTGCTGACAGTGCCCCAAGCCCCGGGGCCAGAGGGGTCCCTGGGCTGGGGGCTGGGAGGGAGCTGCCCCTTGTTCTCCCTCTGCCCCACACAGAGCTGGGCTGGGCACAAGTGGGGCAGCACAGCAAACAGGGAGCCTGCGAGTCTCTTCCAGCCCTGTCTGCTCAGAGTTTGGGCCTTGGAGCTCCAGGTGGACAAAGGCAGCTGCTCCTGGTCCCTCCATGTGTCCCCGTGTTCAGCAGTGCTGCTCCATCAGTCTGTGCCAGCAACAGGGAAAAGCCTCTGCCCTGCAGGGCCAGGAGCTGCTGGGCTCTCCCTGAACAGCTCAGCCAGCAGGAAGGGAGCTGCTCCACACAGGAATCAGGAGCAAAGGACACTCCTTTTTTAGGACATGTTTCCTGTAGTAGGAAAAAAAAAGTAAAGGAAAAAACCACAGAAAAATATGTGAAAGATAAAAACAAAACAAAGTGTTAGTGAAAAAGAGTTCATACCTTTGGATAAAGGGGTAACTGATCTTTGTAAAACAAGAACTAAGTTATTTACTTTGTAAATGTGCTGATGGTATGAATCCATCTTACTGACCAAAGCAGCCTTTTAAAAACAATTTTGGGGTTTATTTCCAATATTGTTCTTTTAAATTGTGGTTCGAAGCAAGAGGAAATTGCTTTGGGCCCTGCCAGCTCCAAGCAGGACTGGGAATCTAAACTCTGTCAAATCCCAAATCCTTTAGAAGATGCCCTTCCTTCTCACCCTTCAAATGAGGTGCACATTTCCTTTGAAATTGTCAGTGATTTCTCAAGATGGAAAGTCCCACTTACAGCTTTTTTCTCTCCTTTGGAAGGGCAGAAGGGCAATTCTCCATCCATCAGCTCCAGACTGCACTGCCTTAGCAACACGGCCCACTCGCCAGGTTTTGCCCACTCGTGGCACTTCTAGAGGAGGAAGAAAGTGCAACTGCACCATTCCAGCCAGAAAGGAATGAAGAGTGGGGGACACAAAACATCCTGTGGAGATCCAGGCGTTCAGTTGGGACTGTGGAGAATTTGGGTTCTTGCCAATTGGGTGTGTGTCCCCTAACTGCAACGTCTTGGCCTGCAGGAGAGTCTCACTCACCTGCAAAAGCAGAAAGCTCAGGCAGTGTGCTCAGAACGGGCTCGTCTGATGCAAAGCTGTCAGAGCCATGTGAGGGCAGAGCAGGCCCAGCTGTGCCCAGGGCTGAGCCCAGCAAAGCCCTGGCAAAGCCCAGAGCTGCCTCAGCATCCGCAGAGCCCGGCTGCAAGGAGAGAAACCAGAACCCACCTGTCAGCTGAAGGCTCCTGTCCCCCTTGTCCCAGCCACCCGTGGTGCCCAGAGCTGGGCACAAACCCCCCAGTCACTGCTGCCTCTGGGAGCAGCACATGTGCCCAGCCTGCAGCCGGCCATGGCACATCCAGCCCTTCAGCAGCTGCCCAGAGCCAAAAAGCAGCTTGGCAGCCCACTGAAGAATTTGTTGCATCCACTTCAGCAAAGAGGGGAACCTTTGGTGCCCAACCAGGCCATGCCGTGCCCAGATCTGGGAGCATCCCCCTGGCTGTGGACTCACCTGCAAATTGGGCGTGGATCATGTCTTTGAAGAAGGTGCCAGAATCAAAGTGGATCATCTCCAACTGTCAGTGGCCAGGTCAAGGAAGAGGTTGTCATCCTTGAGCTTGTCCTTGCAGCAACCCCACCTGGTCCAGCTTCTCCAGGGGCTGTTTCTCCTTCCCTGGGGCCCAGACCAGGCTGTCAGTGCTCTGCCCAGGGACTCAGTCATCACTGAACCAGGACAAGTAAAACCAGGTTGGATGGTGGCCACCAGCACTTACAAGACCAGCTCAGCTCCAGAACAGATGTTCCCATCTGATGACCCCTGCTCCATGGTACAGGCAGGACTTTGCTTCTGATCACCAAGAGATGTGTGGAGCTGTTGGATCCAGGCTCCAGGATCAAATGGGGCCTGTGAATGTCTCCCATCTTCTAGGGCAGATGAACATCCTGCAGCCAAGGGTCATAGAATAGATCTTCCACAGATGGCCTGTCCAAGGAGCGCATGGATAAACACCAGCTGATGACATCTTGGCACTCTGGGAAGAGAAACCAGAAATCACCAGTCAGTTGGAGAAGGATCCTGTTCACTCTGCCCCACTGTTCCCATGCCCAGGCTCTGCTGGATGTGCTCCGAGCTGGGACTAAACTTTCCAGTCAATTCCCTGTTTTGGAGGAGAGCAGGACATGTGCCACCTCCTCAGCAGCTGCAAGAGCAGGATGCTCATGAGCCCGCTGCTGTCTCCCAGCACTGGTTTTCCCCTGTGCCCAGAGATGAGGATCCACCTTGAGAGAGCCGTTGTGGGAACTTGAGCTGGCCCCAGATGATGTCCTGGCCCCTCTTGAACGGGTGCTTCCCGCAGACCATCTCGTACAGCAGGATACCCAGGGACCAGATCATTGCTGCCTCGATGTAGTAACATTTGAGGTGGGTCCATTCTGGGGGGCTGTAGCACAGTGTTCCTATGGAATACAGATGGAGTTCATCAGGGGGATGCTGCTGCTCCCAGAGCCTTGCCCCAGCATCCCTGGGCAGAAACAATCCCATGACCTGCAGCAACGGGGGGAATCCCTGCTGCCCCAGCCAGGCTGGGGCATGAGACACCCAGGAGCATCCCCCAGGCTCGGCTCACCTGCGAATTTGATGTAGACTGTGTCCTGGAGGAAGGTGCCACTAATACCGAAATAACGAGAAAAAGAACTAATGTGGATATAGCAATAGCAGTAGTTATGCTAAGTCTTAGAAAGCAGCAGTTCACAAGCAGGCCTTGGGAAACAGGCAGGCCTGGACAGGCCTGGAATGTACTAAGAATCACAAACTAGTAGAGCATGCAGAACGTAGTGAAGTAATAAATGATAAAGGTTAATGTATAATCAATGATAAAGGGTTCTGGTGGTGGGATGACAAGCAAGGGGGATTAAAGGGGGGTAACCTATAGTTTTGAGTAGACAAGCGTGTAGAATTTATGACTTTTAGAAACAATATCTATGTAACTGTATTTTCTTTAAGAATGTGTACTATTGTATGCAAATCACTTTGTAAAAGGATGTAAAAACCTGACGAAAAAGGGGAACGGTGGGCTCTGACTTTGGACGCTAGTCCTCAGACCCCAGGACCCTCAATAAAGCACCGCACTAAACAACCTAGTTGTTTCGTGTCTCTCTGTCGGGCAACAGTTTTCTGGCGACCGCGGCAGGACTCCGAGGGCTACTGGGGCGGTTCGCGTCCTGATCCACTCCACGCCGGCACCGAGTGATTCTCGGGGAGTCATCGGTTCGTGCCCGACCCCGCGCCTGTCGGACAACTGCAGGAGGTAAGCCCGAAGGTGCTTTATTTTTTTGTGGTATTGGGTGCCTGCCCGTAAGACGAAGCATCGGCTCCGCTGGGTTGGGCTAAAGACGTCTTGGGTAAAGCCTAGGCGCCGACTGTAAGACGCGGCGAAAGCTTCGCTGGTCAGGTACTTGTTCCCCCGCGGCGTCGGAGGGTGACAAGTTGGTTGGTTGGTTGGTCTATTCTTCTATTTGCATAGATTTTCTTTCTTTTCCTGTCTATTCTGTTTGGGAATGATGCCTTTGAAAACGTTTAAAACTCTAGCAAGTTCCGGGATAGAAATCCCGGACGATTCGCCTTTGGGCTGTTTATTACAACATTGGAATGCGGGGAATTTTGGTCAAGAACTAAGTAAAAGGAAATTGATTGACTTTTGTAATAATGTGTGGCCTTTATATGAACCCGATGGTATGCAATGGCCTAGAAATGGTACACTGAATCCTGACATTATTACACCTTTGATGCATTTCCTACAAAGTAATGAAAAATGGGATGAAATACCGTATTTAGACCTCTTCTATTATTTGAAGGACAAACCAGAGTGGCAAAAGGAGTGCGGAATCATGGTTTTGAAAACATTAAAGGTGAATTGTGAAGGATGTAAGGGATGGCAAAAAGGGAAGGAATGCTCGGTTAGGTTTTCGGAACCTGAGGAGGATGTTTCTTTGTTGGTAGCCCCTAGTGCCCCTCCAATGGAGGAACGTGACTCTGGAGAAAGTATGCCAGAGGTAGAAAGGGAGGATCGGGAAGCAAAAGTAGAAACCGCAGATATACCACGAACCCCCTTAAGTGAAAGAACTCGGAGAGGGCGGTGGGAGGTAGAAAGAAAGAAAAAGGAAGAAGGTGCTCATTTAATGGTTCCGCTGTGTGAAGCAGTCGGGCCGCATGGGGAACGGGTTGTAGTGAAAGTTCCCTTTTCTCCAAATGATTTGCTAATCTGGAAACAATCAGCGGGGGCGTATCGGGAGGACCCTGAACGGACTGCGCGGGTGGTAAAAATGGTAATTAAGACTCAGAACTCAGACTGGAATGATTTACAAGTTTTGTTAGACACAATAATGGATTCTACTGAAAAGGAAATGGTGTTTAAAGCTATGACAGAGAAAACACGAGAAATGATTAGGTTACGGCTTGTGGATGGTACAGTAAATGATTTAGTACCTAGGGAAGATCCGGAGTGGGATCCCAACTCGAAGGGCGGGTCTCGGAGACTTAAAGCTTATCAGGAATTGTTAACGGAAGGAATACGGAATGGAATACCAAAAACTTTGAATTGGTCTAAGTTGTATTCGGTCAGGCAGGAAAAGAATGAGTCTCCGTCAACCTTTTTAGAGCGGCTTAAGGAGACAACTCGTAGATACACCAATTTAGAAGTTGAAGGAGAGTTGGGAAAATTACAGCTAGCATTAATTTTTATGGGGCAGTCCCAGGAAGATATTAGAAAGAAACTACAGAAATTGGAGGGGGAAGATACTCGGAATTTAGATAAGCTATTGGAAGTTGCGTGTAAGGTATATAATAATAGGGAAAAAGAAACGGCCAGGAAACAACAGGCTACTATGTTAGCAGTGTTACAGCAAGCGGCTGGAAACAATATGAGAGGGGGGAGCCGAGGACGTGGACTAAGAGGGGGAAAAGGGATAGCAAGCGGGGGGGAGGTTGATGGGTACGGGAGGACTTATGGGTCAATTGAATATGGGAAGAGGAAGAATGCAGCTAGGGATAGATCAATGTGCTCTATGTAAAAATAGAGGGCATTGGAAAAATGAGTGTCCTCTCAACCAAGGAATGGATTTTGGGGGAGGAATTATAGCTAGTGGGGATGGAAATCAGGGAATGATGAATAATACAGGTGCTTTCCCGGGAAATCCACAAGGTGTCGCCCAAGCCTTTATGATGGGGAATTATCAAAATTCAAGTTGACTAGATGAGGACCTGAAAGTAGTAATGGAAGTAGATGGGGAACAGTTAGAATTTAGAGTAGATACGGGGGCATCATACTCAGCTGTTAACACTAAGCTAGGACCTTTTGAGTGATTCTACTATCCAAGTAGTGGGGGTTACGGGACAAGTTGAGGAACGAACGTTTTTGCGACCATTAGATATAAAATTTGGGGAGAAAGAATTTGACCATCAATTTTTATATATGCCAAATAGCCCAGAATCGCTATTCAGGAGGGATCTATTGTCAATGTTACAGGCAAAGATAATATTTGAAAAAGGTAGAGTAAGATTGGAATTTCCCGAGGAGAATATTGTTAAGTTGTTTGTAATAAAAGAAGTTGAGGCAGCGGAAATACCACAAGAAATAGAGCAAGCTGTAGTACCATGGGTATGGGAAACAGCGGTACCTGGAAAATCAAAAGCGGCACAACCGGTTGTAATAGAACTAAAGGAAGGAGCCTCCCCAGTAAGGGTAAGACAATATCCTTTGAAATTGGAAACGCGAATAGTCATAGCACCCATGATTGAACAATTTCTTAGCTTAGGAATTTTACAGGAATGTGAGTCAGAATTCAATACTCCGATATTCCCAGTCAGAAAGCCAAATGGTAAGTATAGATTAGTTCAAGATTTAAGAGCAATTAATAACATCACTAAAGATATACACCCAGTTGTAGCTAATCCGTATACATTGTTGACAGCTCTGTCGGAAAAGTTTAAGTGGTTCACAGTAATTGATTTGAAAGATGCATTTTTCTGTATCCCTTTGGCACTTGAAAGTAGGAAATACTTTGCCTTTGAGTGGGAGAACCCAGACACGGGACGCAAGAAGCAGCTCACCTGGACGCGTCTACCACAAGGATTCAAAAACTCACCAACTATTTTTGGAAATCAATTGGCTCGAGAGTTAGAAGAATGGAAGACGACTCAGGTAAAAGAACCACCTTTCTTATTTGCTCTCCTACAATATGTTGATGACATCTTTATAGCTTCCACAGAAAAGGATGTTTGCCTCAGACTCACTATTGGATTACTTAATATGCTGGGACAAGCTGGATACCGAGTATTGAAAGAAAAAGCTCAGCTGGTAAGAACCCAGGTAATTTACCTAGGCTGCGAAATTTCACAAGGGGTGCGAAAGTTAGGAGTTAATCGAATACAAGCAATTTGCACCATACCCACACCACTAAATCCGCAAGAGTTAAGATCCTTTTTGGGCATGGTGGGGTGGTGCCACTTGTGGATCCCGGAATTTGGACTAAAAGCAAAACCCCTGTATGAGGCAGCCAAAAGCCCTGTGTTTCAGTGGGGACAAACACAAGAAAAGGCATTCCAGAGTTTGAAACAAGCCTTAAAGGAAGCCTCAGCGCTAGGATTGCCAGATCTTACAAAACCTTTTCAACTATACGTAAATGAGAGACAGAGACTGGCAATAGGGGTTCTCACCCAAAAACTGGGCTCATGGAAACGCCCGGTAGGGTACTTCTCAAAACAGCTAGACCCTGTAAGTGCCGGATGGCCTGGTTGTCTTAGAGCTGTGGCAGCAACAGTGCTCCTAATTCGGGAAGCCAGAAAATTGACTCTGGGAAAAAGGATGAAAGTATTTGTTCCCCACATGGCCATTGCAGTTTTAGAACAAACAGGGGGGCATTGGCTCTCGTCAAGCCGCATGTTACAATACCAGGCACTTCTCCGAGAACAGGACGACATTGAATTAAAAACAACTAATCATCTTAATCCGGCAGAATTTCTTAGGAGCAGCAGCCAGTGAGAAGGAGGCGAATTGACGCACGATTGCGTGGAAATCATTGAACAGGTGTATGCCAGCCGGAAAGACCTGAAAGATGAGCCTTTGGAAAATCCGGAATGGGAACTGTTTACAGACGGATCCAGCTTTGTGGAAAATGGAACCAGGTATGCGGGATACGCAGTAGTGACTTTGACACAAATAATAGAAGCTCGAGCCTTAACCCCGGGAACTTCAGCCCAGAAGGCCGAGATACAAGCTCTGGTAAGAGCCTTAGAATTGAGTCAAGGGAAAAGAGTAAATATTTGGACTGATTCAAAATATGCCTTTGGCGCAATACATGTACATGGAGCTCTGTGGAAAGAAAGAGGACTGTTAAATTCTCAAGGATCAGAAATTAAGCACAAAGAACAAATATTAGCACTATTGGAAGCAGTGCATAAACCTCAGGCAGTAGCAGTGATGCATGTAAGAGGACATCAAAATGAAGAAGGAAAAGCATTCCAAGGAAACCAGTTGGCTGACAGAGTTGCCAAACAGTTTGCCCGAGAGGTATGGACACAATTAGCTTTATTACCAGCATGATTTAACCCTGCCACTTCCTTTCTTGAGCAGAAACCATGCTATACACATGAAGATGAGAAACTTGCTCAATTTCTCCAGGCCCAGAAGAATGAAAAAGGATGGTATGTCACAGCTGTAGGTCAAGTTGTGTTGCCAACAAAGGTAATGAAAACAATTTTAGAAATCGAACATAACAAGTGCCATTGGGGGGCAGAAGCATTAGTACAATTTTTAAAATATGAGGTGATTTCCAACCAGATGTTAACAATGGCAAAACGGATTAACGCCACGTGTCCAGTCTGTATTAAAAACAATCCAGTGACACGAAGGCAAATACAACTAGGAAAGTTACGAGTAGGGCTGCAACCGGGAGACTATTGGCAAATAGATTTCTCAGAGCTACCAAAAGCACAAGGGTACCGTTATTTACTGGTGTATGTGTGTACTTTTTCAGGGTGGCTGGAAGCTTTCCCATGCAGGACTAACCAGGCAAAGGAAGTAATTAAAACCTTACTACGAGAGATTATTCCTAGATTTGGGATCCCATTAGGAATGTCCTCAGATAGGGGACCTCACTTTGTAGCTGGAGTAGTCCAAGAGGTAGCTAGAGTATTAGGGATAGTTTGGGATCTCCATACGCCCTGGAGACCACAATCTAGCGGCCAGGTAGAACGGATGAATCAGACATTGAAAGGGCAGATTAAGAAAATTTGTCAGGAAGCGAAGATACAGTGGCCTCAGGCACTACCTTTAGCCTTGCTAAGAATCAGGATTAAACCCAGAGAAAGGATAGGAGTAAGTCCATACGAAATTTTGTATGGCAAACCATATCATGCTGCAACCTACAAAGGGGACCCTCACTTAGTAGGAGATCAAGTATTGCTAAGTTACGTTTTGTCTCTAAATAAAGTCCTTACAGCGCTGCGAGGAGCATTGCAGTGGAACCGGCCTCTGCCCTTGGAAAATCCTGTCCATGACATCCAGCCAGGAGATCAAGTATATGTGAAGAACTGGAATACGGAAACCTTGAAAGAAGTATGGGGCGGTCCTCACCAGGTGATCATGACCACCTACACGGCAGTGAAAGTCCAAGGGATCGAAAATTGGATTCACTACACTCGAATCAAGAAGGTCCCGTCAAGATGGGAAGTACAGCCTCTGTCAGCAACAAAGATGGTGTTCAGGGCAAGGCCTTAGTTCTTTTAACATTAGTCTGTATAATGCAGGTGGGAGAAGCGTTTCTTAAAATCATAGTTCCGGAGCCAGATGTAATAGTGCCGGAAGGTGTGAGAGTAAATTTAACCTGTCTGTTTTCTAGCAACCAGAGAGCTGGATTAAAAGAAGTAAATACAGCTTGGAAACAAATCACCACAGACGAAGTATTTACAGAAGGGATCGTGACACTTTGGGATATGGAACAGCAAAGAGGTAACACCACATTGATGATATCTCATATGCAAGCTGATCAGGTAGGACAATTCTCATGTGTTGTGTGGATTAGAGAAAGCTTTAACTACGAAAAAATAAATGTAGATATTCTAAAAAAGAATAGGAGAGTACGACAGGTGACAGAAGTTGGAAAAACACAACAAGAATTGGGACAAGAAAACTTAATAGTGGGATTAGTTAGAGATTTTGGGCAAGTACAAAATACTACGTCCATCACTGCATGTTTACCTTTACCTAAAGCGGCGGGAGATCCAATACCATGGGGCATCATTCCCGTTGGGGAAATGCCTCCAGAAACCATAAATGGGACAAAAAGATGTAATAAAGTAATGCAGAACCATACTAAGATGACAGAGGAAACTTATACAGTTCGAGAGAAATGGTCATCGCCGGGACAAAGGAGTGAATGCCTAAAATTACCAAATGCAGTTTTTTCAAAAATTGGGCGGTTCAAGGATGTAGGATGGTGTTCTTATGACGTAAAGAAAAAAAAAGACAAAAACCAGTCACTGAGTATTCTTATGAGATAGTATGTCAAGAAGGGAGGGAAGAATGGGAACAGTGGAAAACGATTTGGGGTCCCAGCTTGTTAGAATCTTACAGCTACATAGGACCAGTACATTGGTGTATCGAATGGTCAGGCCAAAGGGAACAAAAATATTTAAGAATGGTAGGGACTGAAGTGGTAAGACGGGATCGAATGACCCCCACACCTAGCTGGAATTGTAGCAAAATTATCACATGTGATACCCCTGAATCCCAAATTGGTTTAGTGCCAGTCCGGATACTACTAAAATGGGGCTGTGAATGTCAAAGATATAATCATACAATAACAGGAGAAATAAAGGGGGCTTGGAAAGATTGTCAGGCGACTACCGTCAGGAGTCCAGGGCATTCGGTGTGGGTAATGGGGCACGGACAATGGACTACCCATATGCCCATTAACGGCCCAGTCACGTAGATTACGTTAGGGGTCCCTACGCTCTGCCCTCTCTGGAAACAGTCTAAATTAACACAAAGGGAGATACAGTCACGAACAAAGAGAGAAACAAATGAGGTGGCAGAAGAACTAGGATTGGGAGATGAAGATGAGTGGCATGAACCCTCATCAGGAGTTAAATTTGGATGGGTACTGGAATCCCTGTTTGCACAAATTTCTACATATAGAAACCGGGAGATGCTGTACAAATTATTGGGACAAACTGAGAGGTTAGCCGCAGTTACAAAGAAAGGATTTAGGGATCTAAACTTACAGTTGCAAGCAACAACAAGAATGACAGTCCAAAATAGAATGGCATTAGATTTGCTCTTATTAAAAGAACACGGAGTCTGTGGATACCTCCAAGGAAAGGTTGATCATTGTTGTGTACATATCCCAAATGTCACAGAAGAAGTAGAAAAGGACGTAAGTCAATTGGAACAAATTGAAACAAAAGTGCATGAAGTCCAGGAAGAAGCTGAACATAATTGGGTAGGAGCACTATTTAGCTCCCTAGGAATCCAGGTCTCTGGTTGGATATCATCAATTGTACAATATGTAATAATGATTGTATTGATTATTGTAGTCTGCATGATTATGTATAGATGTCTTTTAGGAATGATTGCTAGAGAAGGAACTCATACTCGACGTGTCATGAGAGCACTAACCCGGAAAGAAGTAATCCTACCAATTCAAAGAGAAGACTCACCATCCTACTTAGAAACCATTACTTGAAGAATTGAGCATCCTTGCAGAAAATCTGAAGAATGCTCAAAAGGGGGGAGTTGATACCGAAAATAATGAGAAAAGAGCTAATGTAGATATAGCAATAGCAGTAGTTATGCTAAGGCTTAGAAAGCAGCAGTTCACAAGCAGGCCCTGGGAATGTACTAAGAACCACAAACTGATAATTAAAGGATCTAGTAGGGCATGCAGAACACAGAAAAATAAATAAATGATAAAGGTTAATGTATAATCAATGATAAAGGGTTCTGGTGGTGGGATGACAAGCAAGGGGGATTAAAGGGGGGTAACCTATAGTTTTGAGTAGACAAGCGTGTAGAATTTATGACTTTTAGAAATAATATCTACGAGATTTACGTAACTGTATTGTCTTGAAGAATGTGTACTATTGTACTATTGTATGTAGATCACTTTGTAAAAGGATATAAAAACCTGTCGAAAAAGGAGAAAGATGGGCTCTGACTTTGGACGCTAGTCCTCAGACCCCAGGGCCTTCAATAAAGTACCGCACTAAACAACCTAGTTGTTTCCTGTCTCTCTGACGGGCAACAGGCACAGGGGTAGGGAAAATGTATTGGCTGTGTGCAACAGAGCATTGAGAAAGCCCCTGGCCCAGGCAGCTGCTGCCATGTGGGCACAAGCTCTGCTGCCCAGGAGGGTCCCGTAGTGCAGGGGTTTGCAGATGGACACATAGCGGTCGTAGCACATGACGGTCAGAAGGAAATACTCTGCTGAAACAAAAAAAAGAAAGAAAAACACCTGAGCAGCACATCCTGAGTAGGAGATGTTCCTGGTGTCCCAGAGGGAATTGTGCATGGCTTTGGGGACAGTGGTGCAGATGCAGCCCAGGTCAGTGAGGGCCAGGTTGAGCAGGAAGAAGAACATGGGGGTGTGCAGGTGGTGGCCGCAGGCTACGGCGCTGATGATGAGGTCGTTGGCCAGGAGGGCAGCCAGGGAGATGCCCAGGAAGAGGCAGAAGTGCAGGAGCTGCAGCTGCCGCGTGTCTGCCAGTGCCAGCAGGAGGAAGTGGCTGATGGAGCTGCTGTTGGACATTTGTTGTCTCTGGCCATGGGGATCTGTTCATGGATAAAGGACAGTGACAAGTCAGCAGAGGCTGCTTTGAGCCAAACCTGGGCCATTCCCTATAGAATGTCCCGCTGTGACTCACCCACCCTTGTTTCTGGGAAACCTTCACCGAGGTCTGTGACTGATCTCCAGCTGTGCTTTCTAACTGTGCCAGAAGTAGCCAGGCCTGTGTGAGGGGGTTCTTGAGGAGCCATCCCTGCCCTGCAGCCCTGGGTTTGTGGCTTTGTGGCAGAGGGACAAGGCAGGATATTCAGGATTTGTCAGTGGAATCATTCCTTATGCAGAAAGGCTTGTCACCATCTGCACTCCCAGGTCTACAGGACATGGACAGCAGGGTAGAGATGCAAGGAATTATTTGCCTACTGACACATACAGTAGTTTCACGAATACAAGCCGCACGGATTATAAGCCGCACCCCCGGTGCCTCGACAATGTTGCTGTCTTTGTCAATAGATAAGCCGCACCCCGAATATTAGCCGCACTTTCGTTCGTCGCGAGAATCCGTGCGCAGCTTTCACAAATCGGCCAATTAGTAACAGGATCGCGGCATGGCGGGCTTTACTGGCTCGGGGTGGGGCCAGGCAGGCTCGGCCCGCTCATGGCTGCCGACGGGGCCGGGTGGCCCAGCTCAGCGCCACGGCTCGGCGGGGCTGGCCGGGTGGTGCTGCCGCCGCCGCCGCCGGGCTCGCTGGTCCCCCTCTCCCGTCAGCACCGCCGCGTTCGCTCACGCCGCTTTCGCTCGCGCCGCTTTCGCTCGCGCCGCGTTCGCTCGCGCCGCTTTCGCTCGCCCCGCGCCTCGCTCGCCCCGCGCCGCGTTCGCTCGCGCCGCGTTCGCTCGCCCCGCGCCTCGCTCGCCCCGCGCCGCGCCTCGCTCGCCCTGCCGGCAGGGCTGCCGCCGCCGCCGCCAGGCTCGCCGGCCGCCCCCTCCCGTCTGCACCGTCGCCGCGTTTGCTCACCCTGGCCGGCACTGCAGGCCCCCGCACCGCCGGGCTCCCCCATGCTGCTGGCCCCGATTCTGCTGGGCTTCCCCCGCTGCCAGGCAGCCCCACCCGCCGGCCTTCCTGCTTCTGCCATGCTCCCCTGCACTGCTAACCCCAGTTCTCCCAGGCTCCCCCACCCTACTGACCCGGCTCTGCCGCCCCCCTGCCCCGCCCTGCTGGCTCAGGCTCTGCCGCCCGCCCCCACACTGCTGGCCCCGCCTCTGCCAGGCTTTCCCACCTCTGCCGGGGCCGGCCGGGCTCCAGCTTGGCTTGGGGCTGCCGCGGGCTCTCACTTCCGTGTTGGCAGCTTTTAGAATTTTGTTAATGTATTAGCCGCCCCGGAATATTGGCCGCACTTCCGGGTTTCCACCAAAATTTTGGTCAAATTGGTGCGGCTTGTATTCGTGAAATTACTGTAGTTTCTGTTTCTCTGCAGTCAGAAATCTCCAAAATTTCTGTAGCACTCAGAGTTTGCCACTGAGAGATGTGAGAGGCAAAGGATTCCCTGTGGCTCAGGGCAAGGTGAGGGCCTGGATGGGCTCATTCCCAACTGCTCTGGCTTTGCAATTTTGGCTGGAATCAGAGCACAATCACACCCCTGTGTCACCCTGGGATAAACCAGACCCTGTCCAGAGCAGTGGGATCCCTGAATGTCTCACCCTCTCTAAGCTCTCTGAGCAAGGTCTCAGCACCCCCTTCTCCCAAGGACACTCAAGGCTCCCTTGGCAAACCCAACAGCATTTCCTCAGCTGTGGCATCTCTGCATTTCCCCGTGGGAAATTCAGGGAATTCCGACAGACTCTGGCACAGATTTGCACCCAGGAGGGCAGCTCAGAGCTGGAAAGGGCACAGCAAGGAGACCCCCGGGTGTGCCCATGATGGGATCTCAGGGAGGGGGCTCAGCTCATTCCCCTCTCCCACGGACTGCTTTGCCCACACCCTCACAGCTCCCAGGGAAGCTTGGACACTCCATTCCCATGGACATCCCTGCCTGGCAGGAATCCCAAGGGCAGTGCCTGACTCAGTTGCTGCAAACCCCAGAGCCTCCCTGAGAGCACCAGATAACAATGACAGCATCAGAGGAGTGCAGAAACGAGAGAAGATGTTGTGGTGCTGTGCCTGGGAGGGCAGGGCAGAGACAGCCGGGCACTCAGGGCAGTGTTCCCGTACCCAGCTGTGCACGGCACCTCCCACACACCAACAGTGCCCTCCTGCCCCCAGCACTACTCTGTTCAGCCCCCTCTCCTTCCCTGAGAATCTCCCTGGGCCTGGACATTCCCTCCTGAGAGCTCCCCTGTCCCTGCCAGGCTCACAGAGCCCAGCCCACCCTCTGTGCACTCACCCAGCCCTATAGAAACCTGCCTGACTGCAGGTCCCTGCCTGGGGCAGGGTCTGTCTGCAGGTGGGCAAGGGCAGCTCAGGAGAGCCCTGCTGGCCTTGCCAAGGTGATGCTGGTGCTGCCCAGGGCTGAGGAGTTGCTGAAGGCCCTTTGGGAGGCTCCCAGCAGAGAGAGTGACCGGCCAAAGTTACAGATCTGGAGTCTCTGTAAATGTTCAAACATTACTTTGATGATCCTGTGTGTCCCTTTCAACTCAGAATGTTCTGTGATTCTGGGATACAGTTCCTGTTCTGCTTCTCTCATCTCCCTGTGGTCTATAATCAAAAGAGAAAAAACCTTTCAAACAGTATTAGAACAATAAAGTAAAAACCAGACCTTTATTGGAAGCTTCCAGGTGTCCCAGTGGGGATGTGGCACACCCAGCCCCCGATTCCAGCAATTTCTTAAGGTTGAATAATTGGGATATTTAACAGGAACATCCAAAAAGAGATTTGGTTTTCCCTGTTACACACTCCTGGGTAAAAACACTGGAGTAGGTCCAAGAGTTTCTTTGTCCCAATTTTTTTATGATTGCTCACATATTGATTAAAAAAACCAATTATTCTTGTAGGTCCTCCCCTTGATAATAAGAGTATAGAGTATTTCAGGAATGTATTTAGAAGGCCAGCTTATTGTTCTAAAATCTAAGAGAAAGGTTAGGGAATGTCCTAGAGTTAATTAAGGATTATAGTTATATAGGCATATAATAGTACTTTAGTAGAGATAATTAAGAGTTTAATAGAGTCAATTAAGGGTTATAATTTTATAACTATATAATAATAGTTTACAGAGCTATTAATATATGAAAAATAATTAAAAAGTAAAAATATTTTTTGTCATTACCCCAACTTTCCCATACTTCTCCAAGGAGGAAATTGAAAACACTCTCATGAAATCATCTGATCATTACAGTAATCCCAGGCTTACCTTCTTCTGGGAAGCGTTCTCCAGAGCTGTGCCCAGCCTGGTCTGGAGCTGGGAGCAGCCCTGCCCCACCCAGCACCTCTCAGCAGCAGCCCCTGCCCTGCTCAGGGTCAGTCTTTGTCCCCACAGCTTCTCCCCAGTGCTGTGAGCAGCTCCCAGGGCTGGCTGAGAGCTGTCCCTGGCAGGCAGCAGAGTCCCTGCCCCAGTACAGCGCCCTGGGCTGCAGGACCCTGCTCTGCAGGACAGCCCTGGGCACCCCTGGCTGCAGCCCCGGCTGCTCAGCCCTGCAGCAGAGCCTGGAACAGGGAGCTGCCTTGGGCTGTGCCTCAGGTGCTGCAGCAGGGAAACCCTGCCCTGCCCTGGGGCCACATCCCCTGCACTGCAGCAGCTCTGAGAGTCCTCCTGGAAGGTCCTAAAAGCTGTGGGATGTTCCAGCTTCAGGAGATCCCTGTAGGAACTGCAGCTTATTGTCCCACAGCCACACAGTGACAGTTTCAAACACTGAGGATATCTGCTCCAGTGAGTACTCAGTGAGCTCTGCTCTGTGCTTCCAACCCAGGCTGAGTTTAACCCCTCTGTGCCTCTGTGCTGTGCCCAGGGTGGCTGCAGGCAGTGGCCCAACCCTGCTGGGCTGTGCACAGGAGCTGCTCCTGGGCAGATCTGGCTCTCTGCTGCGCTGCCCTTGCCAGGAGCTGCCTCTGTGCCAGGAGCCCAGCCCAGCTCAGCAGCACAGGCACAGCACAAGGACTTTAATGACCCTCTTGGGGTTTGTGCTGAGGCCCTGGACATCAGTCCCTGAGAGGGAGCTGAAAAAACCTCTCAAGAGCTTCACCAGAATCAAACTTTAAAGTTTCTTAAAGTTTTAATGGGTTCCACTGAGGGAAACGACTGAGAAAGTGTGCCAAGATTGCAGTTAGAGCAGGAAATTGGAGGCAGGGATGACAGGTGGGGACAAAGAGAAGCCAAGTCTTGGTGCCCTGGGGCACAGCAGGGTCTGTGCCACCAAGGGCTCTGAGGAGACACCTTGTCCTGAGGCACTGGGGCCTCCTGGCACAGCCCCAGCAGGGCTGGGCACTGTCACCCCTTGTCCTGCCCTCAGCATCCCCCCACATCCCAGTGGCCTCAAGGATGTGCTGGGACCAGTCCCTGGGGAGCCTTGGTCAGGAATGGCCCTGGGGGGCTCCTTCCTGCTTCCAGGGACTGCAGGTTTTTCCAGGGACTTTGGGTTTTGCTTTTGCCTTCGAGTCTCTGAGAACTTTGTGCAATCATGGCCTCCAATTATCTGCTTTAATTAGTCCCTTGAGAGTCATTGTCAGTTACAACACTCCGTGGAGTTCATTAATACTTCAAGATACTTATTTTTTTTATGCTACTTTCCTTTTTCTCTTCTTCTCTGAGTCTCTGAGAAGTTTTTGGGCAATCATGGCTTCCACTTCTCCAAGGAGTCCATGAGGAGCCTGTGTTGGGGATGGACCTCAGTGGGACCCATCAATGCTTTCAGACACTTTGGGTTTTTCTTCTGACTTGGACTCCTGGAAAGGTTTGTGCAATCTCCTCTCAGGCCCTGAGGTTCAAGGGCTCAGCACCAAATGCACCACGGGGCTCATTGGGATCAAGCAAGTCCTGACAAACCATGGCTCTGACTTGATTTCACTCTGGTCTGGTGCAGCTCATGGGAAGTTTTCCTACTACAGTTATGGAGAAATATTTCAACGAACTTCTGTTTTAAAGGGTGTCTTTTTTTACTGTTTCTCTTTAGAGCCGAGGTCATTCCAGCTTTCTGTGATAGGTGTTGATCCTGGTTCTCTCCTCAGGAGGTCTGGCCTGGCCAGAGAAGCTGTGCCCTTAGCTTAGACCCAGTGTGGACAACCTTGCTCCACATTCCCAAACTCCATCCTGTCTGTCCTCACTCATCTGGGACATGCTTGGCTTTGAGATCTGGCTGCACATAGCCAAAACTGATTTTTTTTCCTTTTTAAATTTTTTGAAGCCGTCTAAAAATCCTAATTTCCCTATTTAAAATTGACACCTTCCTTTAGTGTGTGCCAAGCCCAAGCTGCCACCAAAGAGATTTCTCTTCCCAAGGCAGAGATATGCAAGAACTGTTTTAGACCTTTGGACTCTCTTGATTCCCTGAGGCCTTGCAGTGTCACCATGCACTCTTGGTTCTGTGAGGTTCTGTAGTGTCACAATGGATGTTTGGTTCCATGTGCCCCACAGTGTCACAGTGGTGTCCTTTCTCCTGTGTCACCCAGCAGCAAACCCCACTGCCAGGGCCCAATGCCTGGGAAGAAGGAGGAGGGGGCACATTTGGAGAGATGGTTTTTGTCTTCCCAGGTCACAGACGTGGGGTGGGGCCCTGCTGTCCTGGAGATGGCTGAACACCGGCCTGCCCATGGAAGGGGGAAGAGACAACAACCTCTGTCCATGGAACCACAACAGCAGAGAGGCCTGTGTAGAGAGTTAGGGACATGCGTGGGGGAGGGTAATGCAAGCTTTGCGAAAAGCTCGGGAGGAACAAGAGACCTGGAAAGCCACGCGAACTTGTTTGCTAGCCACGCCGCAGTTGGGTATTGGGGCCGCGACGCAAACTGTGGAGGAATTGGAAGCAGTCGGGCGCGGGGATTCCGGTGCTCCATAACCCGCTCCGTTACCCCCGGGAGAGAACTCACCACCATCGGAGGCGGGGGAACACGCGCGGGCGTTTTGGCAGGGGCTCACGGAGGAGGCGCGGGTTGCGGACATAGTATCGGAGCCCGAAACAGCCGCGGAATTAAAGGGAAAACCGCCGCCGTATGGGTTTGAAAATGGCGCCGGACTGCATGTCTATGACGCGGGGGGCGGAAAAGCCGAGAGTACGGTGAACGGCGCAGGCGCGGGCGAGGGGGGCGGAGGGACGGCCCCTGAGAAGGCGCCCAAGACCAATCACAGCGCTCATTTTAAATCAAGTCCTTATAGGGCAAGAACCTCCCCCAGCAGGAGGCGGAGGGAGCCCAGGGGGAGGGAACGGCCCGACCCCCGCAAGAAGGGGCGGGGTTGGAGCCCGAGAAACTGGCTGGGCTCTCCGGAAGCGCCCCGTCAGTCGACTTCCGGCTCGGACATTGACTCGAGCTCCGACGAGCTGGAGAGCTGGTTGGAGGACGAGTCTGATACCGGATCGGGTTTTAACAAACAGGGAGCGGCGGCATATAAGATCACTAGCTGCAAGGCTCCGGCATGGGTTAAGGGGATATTAGAGAAAGATCGAACCCCGCTTACAGACTGGAGAAAAATAAAGATAGCTTGTGCGGAGTGGACTCCGTCCGCCAGGCTTGTGTTCCCGGTCCGCGTGGGTGGCGCGGGCGGAAACCAAAGAACCTACTCGCCGGTAAACCCGAAAGACGTGCAGGCAATTGTTAAAGCCGTTGCGGACAGGGGGATTAATTCTGCCATGGTTTCCACACTCATCGATAGCGTTTTTGGAGGCGATGATATGCTTCCCTTTGATATCAAACAGACGTGCAGGCTGATTTTCGATGGGGTGGGGATGATCGTTTTTAAACAGGAATGGGAGGACAATTGTGTAAAGCAGCTAGCCTTAGTAACGGGGGCAGACCATCCACTGCACGGCTCCAGCATACAGAGGCTAATGGGCACAGACCCCACTATGATCACCCCCCAGGCACAGGCAGAGGGCCTGTGGGCCCATGAGGTTATGACAACGACCCGAGCTGCCCGGGAAACCATCCGTGCTGCTTCCAAAGTAATAGCCAGGCCATCGCCATGGTCCACCATAAAGCAGAGTGAGAGTGAGAGCTTCACTCAGTTTGTGGACCGCCTTCAGGCAGCACTGGACTCTTCAGTATTACCTTCAGAGGCGAAGGGTCCTGTGCTTGCAGACTGCCTGCGCCAGCAATGTAATTCAGCCACCAAGGACATTTTAAGATCACTGCCACCTGGGTCCAATGTTGCTGCCATGATCAGACATGTTGCAAAGGAAGAACACCTAACTCCCATCCAAGCAGCAGTTCACACTGCAATAATCAGTGTTATGGCATGCTTTAATTGTGGTCAAGCAGGCCACGTGGCAGTCAACTGCCCCCAGTCGGGGCACCCACCAGCAGCTGTTCCATCACGCCAGGGGAAACTTAGAGGACCATGCTGGGCTTGTGGAAAGAAGGGGCATCTAGCTAAAGAATGCAGATCCAAGCCTCAGGGAAACGGGAAGGGGAGGGGGCAGCCGGGCCGTACCCAACCTCCTCCCTCCTGGAACATGAAGCGGCCCAGCAACTGCAACCCCCAATGGGGCACAGGGCTTCCATGCCCACCACCCTCTCAAGAAATCTCCAACTTCGTCGCCCAGCCAATGGCCCAATCAAACCCATCTGCATCTCAGGAATACCAAGAACAACTCCCTGGGGGCGAGGCCCCTGGGTGGCTTTGGTCATGAAAGCGTGGGAACAAGACCCATGGGTGGCCGTCGCCGTGAAGGTGGGCAGGCACTCACTGATCGTGTGGGCAACGTGCCGTCTCCACAACAGCTCCGGCGACCCAGACATCTGCCTTCCCTTTTGGGTGGACACAGGATCAGACGTCACCGTCATCCCAGACATACACTGGCCTCTTCCATGGAAGCTAGAAGAAGCCCCCATGGTGGGCAGAGTTGGAGGAATGTCCCGGGCCCGCAAAAGCACCCAGCCAATAGCAATAACACTCTGCACTGAGAGAGGACCAGGAAGGACTATCACCCTTATTACATACATTATGTCGGATTGCCCACCCTTGTTAGGGAGAGATGCCCTAGCCCTACCGGATGTTAGGGTGACAAATTTGTTCTAAGGGCCACTGTCGCATACCCACCACTGCCCATCAAGCTGACCTGGAAATCAGTCGATCCGGTGTGGATCGAGCAGTGGCCCTTGTCCAAGCCTCGAATGACTGCCCTCCTTGAGCTAGTTAGCCGTGAGCTGCACAAGAATCATATAGAACCCTCCACAAGCCCGTGGAACACCCCAATCTTCGTAATACCTAAACGGTCTGGTGAAGGCTTTCGTCTCTTGCACGACCTGCGAGAAGTGAACAAGAGAATCCAGCCCATAGGCCCCGTGCAAACCTTGCTGCCCATGAACTCGATGATACCGAAAGGACAACCCTGTGCAGTGCTCGACATCAAAGACTGTTTCTTTTCTATTCCCCTGCACGAGGACGACAAGGAGCGGTTCGCCTTTTCCATCATCTTTCCGAACAGCCAACGGCCCAACCTACGCTTCCAGTGGAGATTGTTACCCCAAGGAATGATCAACTCCCCTACCATCTGCCAGATCACAGTAGACCGAGCACTAGCACCAGTCCGGCAGAGCAACCCGACCGCTACCGTCATGCAGTATATGGACGACATCCTGATCGCCGCACCATCAACGAGACAAGTAGACCAGCTGGTATCAACCATCTCCGAAACCCTGAAGACAAACGGCTTCGAGATGTCGAAGCTAGCACCACAATGTTTGTTAATGTTGTTTGTTTACATTGCACTGGCATTGTATGTTATTAGCCATCCAGAAGAATGTTACTTTCTTTAACATTATAAGTTTAGTAAATCGAAATTATGTGGATTGGTTTAGTGGAAAATATTTCACAGTCAAATTAAACTTGCATAGTTTTCTACCACTTATTAAAATTGAGTAAAAGTTTAATCTAAAAATATAATAGAAAAATGTTTTGCCTAGTTTAATGTTTCAGCCCTGGCCAGGCTGGAATATTAGCTAAGCAAAAGAATGTTTACTATCAAAACCCTCTCAGCCTGTTTCAATTGTGGCCAGGTTGAAACTTGCTGACAAGGGGAGAAAATTGTAACATTCAAATATTTCTGAGTTAAAATTGAAATCAAGTAATTTGGACTAGTTGATTTAGCCTTGCGAAAGCTAAAACCTTTTCCTTTGAGATAAACATGAAGAATCTTATCCAGAGAAGATTCTCCTAAGTTATCGTGTAAAAGGAAAATTCTTGAACAATATTAAACACTAAAATTGAATTGTAAAATATCAACAATTATAATTCTCATCAAGCTAAAGTAATTCAAAGCAAAAACGAACTAGGGAAATAGGAACAAAGTCAAAAGCTAGTGCTCACGGGGTGAGGGTATGCGGTGTCTACTCAAATCTATCAAACCAGACCTTCAGAGTAAAACTAACGAAAGTTGTGAGATTCTATTTGCAGGACCAGATCATCGGACACCCCCGCAACCCACGCACCCCACTACCTGAAGAGAGGGAGAAACCATCAAGCAGCCTGGCACCACCCAAGATGCCAGCGAACCCGGAGGGAAAAGAAGCCCAACCGGGACAGTTTGAGCCATGGTTCAACCGGTCTCCATGGCTCACCACCCTAATTTCTTCCCCAATAGGCCCATTCGCCATGATCTTACTAACACTAACCTTCGGGCCTTGCATTTTAAACAAATTAGTGCTACTTGTTAAAAAGCGTTTAGAAGCGGTTAACATTATGTTTGTCGAACGCCGACAATTACTTTGAAGCGTTCCTGTTACTAACACACTTACAATTTTGTGTACTAATCTTACTAACCCACGAAATTTTTATAACATTTACCTTTTACACATTTTTACTAACCATGAGAGAGGGGGGAAATGTAGAGAGTTAGGGACATGTGTACGGAAGATATCGTGCTGTACGGTTAGTTAGGACACACCCCCCCTCTGTAACCAGACCCCTGCCCTGTACCTGGATGTACCTTGCTGACGTAAGCAGGAGGAAGTGACAGTAACTACCCAGGCTATAAGAACCCTTGAAACCCCCCAGTAAACGCCATTTATTTTCCACCACATTGGTGTCAGGAGCATTTGGACCGAGTGACTCTGAGGTTGAGTCACCGTGCCGGGCCAAAGATCAGGTCGCCACGCCTTGAGAAGGCGACAGGCCTGGCTGAGGGTTGGGCTTAAAACACTGTCACCAGCAGAGGAAACATCAATCTGAGAGGAAAGACGTGTGCTCGTGTCTTTACAAATCGTTAGGTGGGTGAAGGGATGGATGTTAAGGTCTTTGAAATGTGTCATAATGTTTCTACAGACTTTGGGCCGTAGGTTTATTACTGGGCCTGGACAGCTTGGCTCCTGACACAGACAGGGGTCTGCACAAGGCTGAACTTCTGAACTGGAGGTAGGATGGGTTGTGAAAAGATAAAGAACAATGTCCTGCCTGGTTTCAATGGATGGCCCATTAGCAGAACATCTCCTACGGAGATAAGCATCACCGCCCCCACTCTCAACAGATGGTAATAGAATAGACCTTTTATCACACTCTGTATTGTAACTCAAGACATTATTCACCCCTTATTCTATTACCATCTGCATAATGACACTTTACACACTGTTTTCACTTAAGATTAGGTTTTTTGTGGTACACAATGGGATTCTCTATTTTTCTGCATTACCCACCAAGTGTAACTAGGTTTTTGAGCAAAAAAAATCCCACGGACAGGTTTGTTTTTGCTCGTGGTGGGACTAATCTAAACAGTCTTACCTAAAATATCTTTCATGTGTACTATAGGGACTTTATTTCTATTTACCGAGTGTAAGGGTTCAGACTGGGCAGGACTAGTGAGGCCCGTTGTGACATTCTGGATCCTCCAAGACTCAATGGGCCATTTTGGCACAATGGGGCCTCATCAAATGAAGAGGCCATAGTGACACCATGGGGCCTCACAGAACCAAGGGTCCATTGTGACTCTATGGGCCCAACAGTACCAATGGGCAATTATGGCACCAAGGGGCCTCACAGAAACAAGGTGCCGTTGTGACACTATGGGGCTTCATCGAACCCAGGGGCCACTGTGACTCCATGGAGCCTCACAGAACCAAGGGGCTGTTGTGATACCATGCGACCCCATAGAAACAAGGGTCCATTGTGACTCCATGGGACTAATGGAACCAAGGGGCCATTGGGACACCATGGGGCATCACAGAACCAATGGGCCACAGTGGCATCTTTGGACCTCAGGGAAACATGGAGCCATTGCTACACCATGGGGCATAATACAACCAAGGTGCCATTGTGACACCAATGGGCCTCATAGAACCAAGGGCCATTGTGACACCATGGGGACTCATAGAATCAAGTGGTCATTGTGATACCATGTGTCCTAAAAAAAACAAGGGACCTCTAGGACACCATGGGGCCAAACGGAACCAAGGCGCCATGTGACAGCATAGGGCCTAACAGAACCAAGGGTCTATTGTGACACAATGGAGCCTGAAAAAACCTAAGGCATGTTGTGACTCCATGGGGCCTTATGGAACCAAGGGACCATTGTGGCACCATGGGGCATCGTGGGAACAAAGGGCCATTGTGACATCATGGGCCTTCATAGAACCAAACAGCAATTATGACTCCATGGAACCTCACTGAACAAAGGGGCCGTTGTGACTCTTGGGTGCCTCATAGAACCAAGGCATTATTGTGTAATAATGGGGCCTCACAGAACCAGGTGCCATTGTTACACAATGGGGAGTCACGGAGCCAAGGGGCCATTGTGATGCCATGGAGCCTCAGGGCACCAAGGGTCTTTTGTGACACCACTGTGGACAACGGAATCAGGGGCCATTGTGACACCATGTGTCCTCAGGGCGCCAAGGGGCCATTGTGATACCACTGGTCCTTAGGGCATCTAGGATTGATGGTGACACCATGGGGCCTCAGGGAACCAAAGAGCCACTGTGGAAACAAGGCTCCTATAGGAACCAAGGGGGCATTTTGACACAATGGGATCTGAGAGAACCAAGGTGCCATTGTGACACCATGGGACCTAAAAGAACCAAGTGTACATTGTGACACCGTAGGGCCTAACTGAACCAGGTGACAAATTTGACAGCATGGGGCCTCACAGAACCAATGAGTCACTGTGACACCAGGGGGTTCATAGAACCAAGGGGCCATTGTCAATGCCTGCGTTATCATGGAACCAAGGTACCAGTGTGACACAATGGGGCATAATGGAACCAAGGAGCTATTCTAACACCATGGATCCTAACTGCACCAAGGGTTGATTGTGACACCATGGCACCTAATTTAATCAAGCGGCCATTGTGACACCATGGGTCCTGAGCACACCAAGGATCCATTTTGACACCATGTCACCAAATAGAAGCAAGGGGCTGTTCTGATACCATGGGGCCTCATAAAACCAAGGGTCCATTGTGACAACATGGTGCCCAATGGAATCAAAGGGTCATTGTGACACCATGAGTCCTAACAGAACCAAGGGGAAATTGTGACACCATAGATCCTCATGAAACCACAGCGTCATTGTGACACCATCGCACCCAATGGGATCAAGTGTCACTTGTGAAACCATGGGGCCTGAGAGAATTAAGAGGCCCTTGTGACACCATAGAGCCTCATAAAACCAGGGTCCATTATGACACTATGGTGCCACACGGAATCGAAGATTTATTGTGACACCATGGGGAGTCACAAAACTGAGGGTCCTTTGTGACACCATGGTGCCTAACAGAACCAAGGGTCCTTTGTGACATCATGTGGTCTAATAGATCCAACGGGCCATTGTGACAACATGGCGCCCCACAGAACCAAGGGGCAACTGTGGCAGCATTTGTCCTTATTGAACTTTATTTGGGTTCGTGGGGACACCATGGCATCTAAGTGAACCAGGGTTCCATTGTGACACCATGCTGCCTTATGAATTGAGGGGATGATTGTGGCACCATGTGGACTAACAGAACCAAGAGGCCATAGTGAAACCATGGGACCCTAAGGAACCAATGCGTCACTGTGACACCACGAGCCCAAATGGTACAAAGGGGCCATTGTGACGTGATGGGACTCAGAGCAGCACGGGGCCACTATGAAACCATGGAGCCCAAGAGAACCAAGGGGCCCTTGTGACACCATGGGTCCTCAGTGCACCAAGGGGACAATTGTGACACCAGGGGGACACATGGAACCAAGGCTCCACTGTGACACCATGGGGCCTACGGGCACCAACGAACCTTTGTGACACCATAGGTCCTAACAGAACCAAGGGGACATTCTGAAACCATTGAGCCTTATGAAATCAAGAGGAAATAGTAACACCATGGGGCCCATCATACCCAAGGGGCCATTGAGACGTGATGGGGAAGAAAACAACTAAAGGACCACAGTGGCACCACAGGACCTCAGAGCACCAATGGGGCATGGTGACAACATGGGGACACGTGGAACTGTGGGGACATTTTGATACCATGGAGCCTCAGGGCACAAAGGGTACATTGTGACACTGTGGTTCCTAATGGAACCAAGAGGACATTGTGAAACCATGGGGCCTAGCAGAACCAAGGGGCCATTGTGACACCCTGGGGCCTCATGGAACCAAGGGGCCATTGTAATACTACGGGGCCTCAGGGAACCAAAGGCACCCTTTTCACATCATTAAGTCTCTTAGAACCAAGGGTTCATTGTGAAAACATGGGGCCTCATAAAATCAAGGGGCCATTGTGTCAACATGGAAAGAAGCGGACATTGTGAAACCATGAACCCCAACTGAGCTAAGGGTCCATGGTGAAACCATGGAGCCTAACAAAACCAAGGGTCCATTGTTAAACAATGTGGCCTAACAGAACCTAGGCCCCATTGAGACAACATGGGAACTCTGAGAACAAAGGGTTTATTGTGGCACCATGGGGCCCCATAGAACCAAGGGGCCATTGTGAAACCATGAGGCATCATTCCTCCATAAGGTCCATGTGTACACCATGCAGCCTACTGGATCCAAGAGGCCATTGTGACACCAGGGGACCTCTTGGAACCAAGAGGCCTTTATGACACCATGGGTCCTCAAGGCAACACCAGGCCATTGTGACACCATGGGTCCTAACAGAACCGAGGGACCATTGTGACACCATGGGGGCTAACACAACCATGTGGTCATTTTGACACCATTGGGTCTGATAGAAGGAAGATGCCATGTGACACCATTGGACCTCAGGGCACACATAAGCCATTGGTGACACCATGAGACCTAACAGAATCAAGGGGCGATTGTGAAACCATGGGGCCTCATTGAACCAAGGGGCCATTGTGACACCATGAAGCCTAACGGAACCAAGGGGCCATTGTGACACCATAGGGCCTCATAGAACGAAAGGCCCATTGTGACACCATGGCGCCCACCAGCGTCAAAGAGCCATTATGACACCATGAAGTCCTATAGAACCAAGGGGACCTTGTGACACCGCTAAACTGCATGGAACCAAGTGTCCATTCTGACACCATAGGGCCTCAGAAAACCAAGGGGCCATTGTCACACTGATGCCTTAAGTTTTACATTTTTCTGTTCTGCTTGAGGGTGCTTTTCCATTGTGCCTGGGTAATGAAGACAAAACAGTCCTATTCCAGATGGGGACTCAAGGATAGGTTCTTCAAACTTAAGGCCATAAGCATAAACAACATGAAAAGAGGAGGGCAGGCCAGCAAGCAAGCAAGGAGGATGAAACTTCACAGTTTGAGACTATTAATTGGACAATTGACTCCTCTATGCAAATGGACTAAAATCTATAAAGGTGTGAGATCTTGTGACCAAGCCCTCTTTTACTTACATCTTGAAGCCATCCAGGCAGAGGCCACAACAGTGGCACTGTTTCTGCAAGGGTGTGGCCTTTGAAGGCCTCTCAATAAACACCCATTTTATTCCCCTCAACTCTGTGTAGCCTCTGTTCCAACTCCCCTGGACATCACCGAGACTGACAACTGGTCAGGAGACACAAGTTCTGAGGAGTTTTGTGTCTCTGCAGTGTCTTGTAAAAAGATTAAAAACAAAGGAGAGCCAAAGAGAAATCTTTCTTTCCTAGAGGGGGAATAGGAAGGGAAGGATTTGGATAGCATAGGCCAGTGGCCAGCCTACTGGTATTCTGTGTCAGCCTTCCTGTGGCCATCAGGACCAGGGCAGTGATTGTCCCTCTGTGCTGGGTACAAGGGCTGTCACACCTCGAGCCCTGCGTGCAAAAGTGTGCCCCTGGTAAGATGGGAGGAGTGAGAGGTGTCCCTGTGTGAGTTAAGGTGACAAGGAGAGCATCTCTGAAAGCTAACAACAGGGATTTTATTGAACAAGAAATGTGTGGTAGAGACAGAAAGGGATGGGAAAGAGGAGAGTGGGAAGGAGAGAGGTAGAAAAGTGAGGTTGGGGTGTGCAGGGGAAAAGCGAGGGTGGGATGTGGAGAAGAAGAGCAGGGCTGGGGTGAGGTGAGGAAGAGATCAAAGAGAAGACAATGCAAGAGGCTTGGCTCCAGCGGCATCCTGTTGGTCCTTGCCCATCCTGAGCTTCCAGACACTTGGGTCCCAGTACTTCTTGTAGTGATGGGGATCCTGGGTCACCCATGCGGGATGGACACCTTTCTCCAGTGCCTGTTGCAAGTATCCAGTGAAGCGTTTTCCTATCTGCCATGTGAAAGGAGGATTTGCCTTCATTTAGCTGCAGTGCTGAAGCCCAAGGAGCGTTTGTCAGCAGCTAATTCAGATTGGGGACAGGGCAGGGATGCACCCCCACAAGGCAGTCCAGGCCTAAAGTCAGCTTCTTGTGGCATTCTACAAGACAGCGCTGTTATCCTTCCCGAGCCAGCTCTCCCTGACCAGGTTGCCTTGCTGGTGGCATGGGGCTGAGGGGTTGGCGCCAGCAGTGGGACCTACCTTTGGCAAGTGCTTGCCTTGGGCTCCATCCGCCCATCCATTGGTGCATCCCATCTTTGTCTCCCATCGGTGCCGTCACCTGTGGGAGTGGCCGCTGCCCCAGGGAGCTGGGTGTCCTGAGGGTGAGCCGGCATCTCTGGGCATGGTCCTGCTGCCGGCACTGGGCTCACTCCTCTGGTTGCCCCCTGAGGCAGCTGAAGAAGAAGAGGCAGTGCAGAGCCCACCGGGCTGTCTTGGCCATGGAGCGCCATGGCCGTGGGGCCAGGGGCTGCGGGACGACTGCGCTGCCGGCGGGGCCAGCGGGAACGCTGCATGCCAGGGCCTGGGCAGGCACCAGGCAAGCCCGTGCCGGCGTCCCAGCTCTGCAGGGCTCTTCCTGGGGAGGGGCGGCCTGGGCACGGCCAGCCTGCATCTGCGCTGCTTCAGCCTCGTCCGCGGCATCAGCAGGCCAGGAGCAAACCGCAAACATTTTGTCCTCTTTGGGCAGTGCTGCAGGGAGAGTCTCTCTGGGCTCCTCGTCACTGAGACCGCTGTCTGGAGGAGTGGGTGCTGGCTCTGGCTCTTGCTCTGGTGGTGGGAGGGACAGTGGGGTCTCTACATTGCTGTCCCTCTGTGCTGCCACTCCTTCTCGCTTCCACTTCTCCAGCAGCTGGTTTAAAAGAGTTTCCAGGGGCAGTGAGTCATCAGAGTCATACGCCGAAGACTGACAACGGGTCAGGAGACACAAGCTCTGAGGAGTTTTGTGTCTCTGCTGTGGCGTCATCGCTCACGCTGCCAGCGCTGTGTGGCACCAAGCGGTCTGCAACTGCTGCTAGGGTGGGACTTGATGGAGGCCAGAGGATGCAGCTGGAGCTCATGGGCCTTTCTGCATTGCCCATGGAGGAGGAGATGTCTTCAAAGAGCTCTGCAAGCATTTGTTCTTCCTCCACTTTCTCCATCTGCTCTCTCTTTGCTGGCATATACTGCAACAAAGTATTGGGCCCCATGCAGAGTTGCTTGGGAAGTGCAGCGTGATTGGCCAGCCAACGAGTTGCCCTCTCCTCAAAGGAGCCTCCTCCTGACAAAGAAGAAGCTGAGGAGCCTGAGCTTTCCTCAGCCTCTGATGTGAGGAAGAGCCTGCTGTGCCCCTTGTCCCAGGCATCTCCAGCCTGGGCAGAAGCTGCTGCCTCTACCCGGTTCTCATTCAACAGGGAAACCAACAAGCTCTCTGTGTCACTGTCCCACTCTCCTGCAGCCTCTGTTTCTGGCAGCTCTTTTTCCTCCTGCTTTTCTTCTGGCTCCTTTAGAGAAGCGTCCCAGGTCTGCCAGACATCAGAGACAGCGCTCTGCTCTGCCAGTTGGGCAGGGGACAGGAGCTCAGAGCACTCTCCTGCCTCTGCTGTGGAGCCTTTGCTTGAGATGGAAACACTGGGCTGCTCCTGACAGCCTGCATCCACCTCTTGGAGGACACTTGACTGCTCCTGGGTGCACATGAACACCATGGACCTGTCTTGCATGAGGGAGTTGCTGAATCCTGCAAGAAGGCCTCTGTAGGTGCTGCCACCATGCCCTGTGTGCCCCTCGATGAGCTCCTTTATCTGGGAGGGCCACAGATACTTCCATGCTGGCAGAGTCCCAGTTCAGAGTGGCACAGCGCGTGCGGGTTGCAAGGGTGGCAGGCGCTGGCCCTGCCTTACCGCTGAGCCATGCCAGAGCCCTTTGGTTGTGCTCTCCAGGGAAGGGGTTCCCTGGGCTGTGCCCACAGCCAGAGTGCTCCATGAGGAAGGTGGCACAAGCTCTCGCTGGTCCCTGGCCATGGAGCCCACAGCAGGTGCTGTACCTCTGGGAGAGGATCCAGAGGCTTCTGCTGCTGGCAGAGAGGGCAGCTTGACACTGCCAGAGGATGTTCTTGATATTTGACATCTGAGCTGACGTGGAGGTGTTCAAGGTGAACAGGACGTGGTGATGGGGATATGGAGACGGTCAAGACCAGCTGGAGATTGTCAAAGGGACAGAGAAAGTGAGAGAGAGGAGACAGGGAGGAGCTGGAGGTGACCATGGACCATGAAGGTGACCATGGAGGTGACCCATGAGCAGAGGGCAGGGTTCGGGTGGGACATGGGCCCATGGGAAAGGGGGGATTGGGGATGGGGGGAAACAGGGGGCTATGGGGACATGGGGACACGTCCTGCCCCCCTCCTCTTCCAGGCAGCTCCTGGCAATGAACTGGAGAGTTATTCCAAGGAGGACGATGGGGAACGAGATCTTGACCACCATCAGCCAAGGTGTCAGCAACAGTGGCGTCAGCTTGGGCATCATCAGGGGGCACTGGGGAACAAAAGGGGGAACCCTGAGGCACATCAACCCCCCTGACCACCAACCCAACTCCCATGGCCACCACACCAAATGGCGGCAGTGGCGCGGCTCGAGCAGGTGGGGACACCAAAATTGATGGACAGTGGGCGGGGGGAGGGGGCTTGAGCTGGAGGGTTCTGGGTGTGGGTGGACTCCAGAATTTGGGGACTCCTGGATTATGGAGTGCCAGGCTGAGATTGGCGGGGCAGCATCCCAGTTTGGGGAAGGAGATTGGAGTGGAGACCCTTGAATTGTGGGATTCTGGGTGTGGGAGGACTCCAGAATTTGGGCAGTAATGGTGGCAGGACCCCTGGATTTTGGGGAAACCTGGAGATTGGGGGGGCAGCACCCCAGTTTTTGGGGAGGTTGGAGGGGAGGACCTTAAACTGGCGGTTCTGGGTGGTAGGCGTGGCAACCCCAGTTTTGGGGGTGTGGAGAATATGAGGTTTGGAGGAATTGGGGGGGTTTTGGTGGAAATGGCTCGATTTTAGGGGGAGTGATGGCTTGGGGTACCCCGAATTTTTAGGGTGGTGGGGAAGCAGTGATATTTGAAGGGAGTATCAATTTTGGGACAGACTCTTGGGCTGGGGTATTCTGGGTGTGGACTGATGTGGGAGGGGCCCTGAATTGGGGGGCATGGGTGGGAGGGTTCCAGTTTGGGAGGGAAGTTAGGGGATAACCCCTGAATTGGGGAGAGTCATGTGTTGGGTAACTCTAAATGTTGGTGTTTGCAGTTGGGGGAACCCCAGCTTTGGGGGCAGCAGACACCCTTGAATTGGAGGACTCTAGGGAGAGGAGTCCAATTTTTGGGGATAAGTGTGGAGAGGGAGTGAGGGGACCCCAATTTTAAGGGAATGATGTGGGGGGGGCCCCCATTTTACCCTGCCCCATACTGGGGCGTCGCTCTGGGGTTCCCCCTGACCCCCTTTACCCCCAGATGAATTTCAGGGTGTGGTGGGCCGGGAGCTTCACCCACTGGTTTTGGGTCGAGTGCTCAAGTGCGGATGAGGCGCTGGAAGCTGCTGGGGCTGGGGCTGAGATCATCCTGCTGGACAACCTGGTCCCCTAGGTGAGCCCCAAAATCAGAGAGGGCCAATAATGGTGGGACCCTAAGTGTGGGGTGGACCCTAAAAATGGGGGGTTGAACTCTAAAAATGGGGATTAACCCCAAAAGTGAGGCACAGATCTCCCAAAAAAGAGGGGGTAATGGCATAGATTTGACCTCTGCCCTCACCAGGTGAGCTCCCCAATAGCTGGCAGGGGCTGCCAAAAACGGGAGGATGCTCCAGGTGTGAGGCTGGACCCCAAAATGAGTGCTAAGACCCTTTAAAATGGGAGGCAGAGCAGTGAAATGGGTAGAATACTCTAAAAAGTGGGGGTTAACCACATAGATCCAGGCTTTGCTATACCCAGCTGAGCCCCCCAAAATCGAGGGGAGTGGCAAAAATGGGGAACATCCCGGGGTGAGGTTGCACCAGTCAAATGGGAATCTTCTGTAAATGTGGGGTAGTGCCAAAGATACAAGGGAGAATCCCAATTTTGGAGGGTCAGAGGGTTGGGTAATCCCAATTTGGGGGCGATTTGTTAAGGGACCCTTGATTTGAGGAGTTTAGATGGGGGAGACTGTAATTTGGAGGTCAGTGGGTGGGCAAATGCCTGGATTGGAGGGGTTGGATAAGAGGCCACAATTTTGGGGTGTTCTGGATGGGGGGACTACCATTTTGATTGGAGAGCCCAAATTTGGGGTTGTTCTGGAGGTCAGTGGTGGGTGGTGCCCCCAAATTGGGCAGATGTTGGGTGGCAAACCCCTGTTTTTATTTGGTTTCTTCTTTAAGGGGGATAACCCTTGATTTGGAGGGTTTGGGGGTGGACACCCCAGTTCTGGAGCTCAGTGGGTGGAGTAATCCCTGAATTGGTGGTTTCTTGTGGGGGGAAACCCAAACTGGGCAGATTTGGGCCAATTTGGGGAGGATTCTGCACTATGTAGCATCCATTGTGCATCCATTGTACATCCATATGTGCAGTGTACCCCCAGATTTTGGGGAGGGGTGCTCCCTGCTAACAGGGTGTCCCCCCCAGGAGCTGCACACAGCAGCGGTGCAGGTCAAGGCTGCGCATCCCGGAGTGGCAGTGGAGGCCAGTGGGGGCATCGTTCTGGGGACCGTCCCCCAGTTTTTGGGGCCCCACATCGATGTGGTGTCCATGGGGTGTCTGACCCATAGTGCCCCTGCCCTGGACTTTGTGCTGTGGGTGCTGGAACCCTAAAATCCATCCCCAGACCCTGAAAACCCAGCCCAGGACCCCCAAAATCCAACCTAGGACCCTAAAAACTTATTCTGGAACCCCAAAATCCAACCTGAGACGCCCAAATCCATCCTGGAGAGGGTGAAACTCATCATGAAACTCCAAAATCCACCCTGGGAATCCTCAAACCCCAAAGACTCCCCCCCACTGAGGGGTCTGTGAAATCTGGAACTGGGACCCACAAAATCCATCTTGGACCCCAATATCTATCTTGGAACTCCCCAAATCAACACTGAGATCCCAAAATCCACCCTGGGGCCCTCCAGAACATATCCTGGGACCCCCAAATCCCCCCTGATACCACACAGAGCCCACCCTGAGGATCTCAAATCTCCACCCTAGGCTCCTCCCACTCATCTCACCCTCTAAGGTGGACCCAAAATTCCACTCTGAGGTCTCCCCATCCCCCTTTAATCTTTGTACCCCCAAATGAACCCCTACCTCATCCCCCGCCTTGTCCCCTCAGTTTTTTCAGGGGTCCAAACTCCAGGTGGGAGGAGGGTCCAGACCCAGTTTGAGGATTCTAAATCCCAGTCAGAGGATTCCAGATCCCAGTTCGGAGAGCTCAGACCCCAGTGTGAGGATCCCATATTCTGCTGGAGGGCTGCAGACCCACTTTTGGGGTACCAGATCTGAGTTTGAGAATCCCAGACCCAGTTTAAAGAACCCAGATTACGGTTTGAGGGCCCCTGACCCCAGTTTAGGAGTCCAGGACGTGAATCCCCAATTTTAGGGACCCAAACCCCAGATTAGGGGTCCCACATCCCAGTCTGAGGATCCCAGACCCTCCACCAGCACAGCTGGCCCCACTACACTGGGAATTGGGATCAGAGAAGTCCTGCTGTAAATCACAAAATCAGGGTCTAATTCCGGGCCTGATCCCACCCAGCCCCATCACACCTGTGTGTGCCCTCCTGCCCGCAGGTACCTTTGGGATGTCTTAAAAGAAATTTGAAAAGCTATTATTTGAACAAAAAACTACCTTTCTTTACAAAACTACAGTTGGCTTGCCAGCCATAATCCTTAGGACAGAGTGATATCCAGGCTCAACAATACCTGTGTGACCCTTCAGACATAAAGTGCTGGCCAAGTCTGGGGCTGGGCTTGGATCCAGCCACACCCAGAGCCTTCTCTGAGAAGGACCCTCAAGGGAAGTCAGGGAGTCCTTTCTGCACCTTGTGAATCAGCAGGAGGCTGTCCCTGCTCAGCCTTGCCTGAGTGTCCCACTCTGGGCACTCCAGGCTCCCAGCTCAGCAGCGCCAGCGCCACAGAGCGTGTAGGGACTGTGCCGGTGTCCGCTGCTCCTTCGGGCTCCTCAGGATCAAGCTGGTCTGAGCTGCCAGACAACGGATGAATTCACACCCATCTTCCTCCAAGGCCTGAAGTTCTGTGACAAAAACAGAGCTGAGTTCCCGTGTTTGTAGAGACCCCCCACTCTGCCAGCCCTCACTCCCCACTCACCACTGAAAACCAGAGCAGGCAGCTCCTCGCTTTGATCCTTGAGATATCGAGTGATGGTCCCTGGGCACAGAGCTCTGTCAGCCGCTGCTGATCCCCAGCACGCTCCCAAGAAACCAGGGAGCACCAGGAGCCTGGATGTGGCACTGGGCAAGGGCTGGGGGGGACAGGGGCTGCCCAAAGAGGGACCCCGGGCTGGCACTCACCGATGAACCTGATGGTCCAGTCTCGCACACATTCCTGAGGGTCCCTCAGGTACTGCAGGCTCTGATGGAGATACTGCTCAGCCCTGCTGCTGTCCTTTTCCATCTGGAGGGGCCAGGGCATTGTCACACACCCTCCAGGGGGCTGGAGCAGCCCCTCCTGCCAGCAGCCCCATTACCAAGGGCTCTCCTCCCTCCCTCTGGAGCAGGAAGGGGAGATGGGCCTGGAGGAGAGCCCTTGGGGCTCTGTTCTTGAGCCAGGAACAAGGATGCAGCTCCAGGCTCTGAGGTCTCTTCCCCAGGCCCAGCTGCAGAGCCCACAGCCCAGCACAGTCCCTGGGGCTCATCCTCACCAAGCAGTCAGCCATCCGCCAGGTCTGCCATGTCTTCACCACGTGCTTCAGCTCCTTCCACTTGAGGAGCTCTGCGATAGCAAGGATGGCATTCCTGGAGGCCTGGGAACAGCAGAAACTTGGAGATGGCTCCAGTGGCTCAGAGCTTGCTTTGGGAAGGTGAGGCACCCACCGATCCCACATTTTTACAGGGGTTTGAAAATCCTGTTTTGGCATTTCTGCCAGTGAACTTCGTATAGCTTTATCAACTTCTGCTGGAATTGGCTAAACATTCACAGTAATTAGGCAGGTTGAGAAGGGTTTTTCTGGGGTTGTGTTGGACAGACATATGGTATTTCCAGTGGGAAATGTGACCTGGGGTGACTCTGCCTGTAGGGAGCTGGGACACGCCCCTACCAAAACATCAGGGAATGGCCCCTAGGTACAGGGATTGAGGCCCAAACCCCTGCTGTCCAGCACCTTTGGGGACACGCCTGTCCACACCTCGGTGGTCCTGGGCTGGTGCTGAGCCCTGCTGGTGCAGGCAGGGTAGGTGCTGGCAGTGGCCGTGCCAGCTCGGTTCTGCAGGGACCCTTCCCTGGGGCTGTGCTTGGGGAGCGCTGCCCAAAGCCTGGAGCCCCAGGAGGTGTCAACCACCCCTCTCTGTGCCTTCACATCGGTACCTGGCCCACTCTGGGTGCCTTGTCATTCATGCGGAGGATGAGCGGGGCCAGGACACTGTGCACGTAGTTCTTCATCCACTTCTTCTCCTTCCCCACCACTGTCCTCAGCAGGCCTCTGAAGGAGCGGATGCAGCGCTCCCGCACCCAGCTTTCCTCCTGCAAGGAACCAGGAAAGGTGAGCTTCGGGAAGCTCCCTGCTGCTCCTGTGCTCCCTGCCCACAGTGCCACTTTCCTGGCAAATTTTAAAAGGGTTAATTAAAAAAAAAAAAAAAAAAAAAAGACAAATGGGAGACAAAGACATTAAAGCAAAGGGTTAATGTGGCCGGTGCTGGGCATTCAGCCAAGAGCACGCACTAACTCAGAAAACACTTCCCTAAATGTATCAACATGTTGCATATTCACAGACATTCATGCATTATTTAAAATCACCCCCTCACAATCTGTAAATCAACTTTTTTTGTGGTGCCATCCTGTTGCTTAATTCCTGATCAATAAATTCCTTCCCTGGAGTTCTGGTTGTCTTCATTCAGATAGGATAATCCAAAAATGTGAAGAATTTCCTGATTATCTTTTTATCATTCTCTGAGTTTGTACATGAACAAAAGCTTGTTACAACACCATGTTGTAGTACAAGATAAACACATTTATCATACTACTATTTCTTAGTTTTGTTAATAACAAAGCACCTCATCGAAGTAGGGCCGGAGTGCCTTCACCATCTCCACGGCCATGGGGCTGGCCTCAGCCCTCTCTAAGTGCCTCATCACATTCCAGAGAACCATCAGGGCCTTCATGGCCAGGGACACGAGGCCGTGCCTCAACAGGTTCACCAGGTCTGGCACGAGGACCTTCATTTTCCTCGCCTGCAGGAAAGACATTTTGTGAAATTGTCATTTTGTGAGAAGGCCATGCCTGGAGCCCTCCCCAGGCCCTGCCAGCCAGGGAGGGTGTCCGGAGCACTGACCCCCTGTCCTCACTGCCAGCCCAGGCCAAGTCACTGCCTTGCCCAGCGCCTCTAAGCCCAGCTTCCACCCTGACAGCACCCTGCTCACCCCATCACCTCTCTCTGACAGTGTCATGAGGGCCCTGAGCACCAGGGAGAGCATCTGAGTATCGGTGGTGTTGTCTGGATACATCAGAAACCTGCAGGTATTGTACAACAGGGCAAATTCCTCCTCTTGCACATCTTCAGAGGCCAGCAGCTGAAAGAAACCCTGCAGTGAGCAGCGTTTGCCCCCTGGCAAAGCCAGCAGGGCTCCTGTGGCACAGCTCCTGCTTCTCCCCCACAGCTTGGGGGAGGACAAAGGCACCAGGGCTTTTCCTGCTGACTCACAGCCACGCGAGCGAGGCAGGTGTTCTCATCAGAGCTCTGGAGAACGCCATTCTTCTGGTCCTGGAGTTGGATGTGCAGCTCCTTCAAGACCTTCTCCACAGTCTGGGGCACCGAGAACATCACCTCCCACAAACTGAGGGTGTTCCTGCGAGGCAGAGCACCTTCAGCAGGGCCTGGACCAGCCCTGCAAGATGTGGGGTGCCTGGGGATCCTGCCCAGGTGTGGAAGGGTGTACAGCTGGTCTGTGAGCCAGAGAGAGTTGATTGATACAGTTAACTTTTGAGAGGAATTCTACCAAGGCGGAGAGGAGAGGAGAGGAGAGGAGAGGAGAGGAGAGGAGAGGAGAGGAGAGGAGAGGAGAGGAGAGGAGAGGAGAGGAGAGGAGAGGAGAGGAGAGGAGAGGAGAGGAGAGGAGAGGAGAGGAGAGGAGAGGAGAGGAGAGGAGAGGAGAGGAGAGGAGAGGAGAGGAGAGGAGAGGAGAGGAGAGGAGAGGAGAGGAGAGGAGAGGAGAGGAGAGGAGAGGAGAGGAGAGGAGAGGAGAGGAGA
This sequence comes from Catharus ustulatus, assembly GCF_009819885.2. Classification (NCBI taxonomy): domain Eukaryota; kingdom Metazoa; phylum Chordata; class Aves; order Passeriformes; family Turdidae; genus Catharus; species Catharus ustulatus. The sequence goes on from NW_024879562.1 coordinate 81,502, forward strand.
GGAGAGGAGAGGAGAGGAGAGGAGAGGAGAGGAGAGGCGAGGAGAGGAGAGAGGAGCAAGAAGAAGCCTGCAGCTGGGAAAAGTATTTTTAGAAAGGTTTTGTGAAAAACAGTGGTGGAGACTGCTTTGCACCAATGAACATTTTGTTGATCTGTTGTAACCAATGAATAAAGTGTAAACTTTGTTGAATGTATAAAAGGCAGCCCGCTGTTCTAATAAAAAGAAATTAGCCTTCTGAAATGTAGTGTGTCCCTTCGTGTGTCGTGTCTGCCCCAGCAGTGACACCCAGGCAGGCAGGAGATGGCTGAGGAGCAGCTCTGGGCTGGCTCTGGGCTGGCTCTGGGCTGGCTCTGGCTGGCCCAGCCAGCTTTGGCTGTTGCAGGCCTGCATGACCCCCACCAGGGCTGGAAAGCGTGGTGGGATGGAGGGCCCTGCTCCTTGGTGGGGTCCTGCAGTGTTCCTTGGGTTTGGCAGCCACAGGGTCTCAGGGTCCCTGTCCTCACTGGGGCTCTCGAGGCCAGTACCTCTCTCCTCGTGGAGCCATCTGCAGCAGTGTTGTGACCACCAGCCCAGGACTCTTGTCAGCCATCAGGAGGAGCAGGGAGTGGAGCCTGTGCTGGACTTGGGTGTCCGTGCCACACCCAGTGTGGCAGATGTGGCTCACAATGTTTGGCACCTGCAGGGACACAGTTGAGGGTGGTGCAGCCTCAGCTGCCCTTCCCATCCCTCTCTGCTGCCTCAAGGTGGCTTCAGGAGCCCAAAACATCTGGATTTGGGAGGGATGGAGGGAGGCAGGAAGCCAGCATGGCAGGGCAATCCAGGCATGGGCCACTTACATCCATCAGCCACCAGTCAGGGTCTCTCCCGATCACCTCCAGCATGCTGAGAGCCACCTGCTGACTGCAGGTAGATGAACAGTGGAACATGGTGATGGTTGAGAGGATGATGCCTGTCCTCTCAGAAGGTCCCAGGTAGTTTCCAAATGCCTGTGGTAGGAAGGACAGGAGCCCTGCTGGTTCTGGGCCCCTTTGCTCACACAAATGCTACGGACAAGAGTCCCAGCAAGGGGAAGGCTCAGTACCTCCATGAAGTCCTTGGCACTGGGAGAATGGAGCAAGGAGGTGATCCCAGCTTCCCAGCGTGCTTGGAGTTGTGCTTTCCCCTCTGGCAGTGTCACACCTGAAGAGCAGGGAGATGTGGATGCCTCAGTGAGACACAGATGCTGGGCCAGCAAGCCAAGCCCTCCCTGACAGACCTCGGGAGCTAAGAATGGCTGGGGAGGAGCTGGTCACAGGAGGAGGTGGTGGCAGTGGCGGAAAGGGCAACCTTCCTCCAGAACTGCTGGCCCAGGAACCTCTGAGCTCCCTCAGCTCTGCATGCAGCCCCCAGTGACACCGTGGCTGCAGTGCTGGTCAGGGGGAAGGGCTTGTGGGGCTGGAGTGTGGCAGGGAAGAACACAAACTCTCCAGGGGATGGGGAGATGGGGCAGAATGGGTTGAGTCCTGTGTGGAGGGGCAGCTCAGCTACACAGGACCATCAAGAGCCTGGGACAGAGAGTGTGGGGAAGGAACAGAGATGACAGCAGTGCTGGGGACATGGCAGCACCTGCACCAGGCACAAGGATCCATCAAAATGCTGTGGAAGAGCAACAGATATATCAGGGCATGTCACTATGCAGGGGGATACAGCCCAGCACAGCTTCTCTTACATTTCTGCTGACAGATGAATTTGAGGAGGGCGTAGAGAGCATCCAGAGCCACACACTTGGTCGTTCCTTCCTCAAATGACATGAGGATGAGACGTCCAAACACCTTCCCCAGGACTGGGATGTGGATCTGTCGAGAGGCATCACCTCTCTCCTCATTTTGACCAGTCTGGGGGAGAGAGGCAGAAGAGCAGAAGGCAGCAGCTGAGGCCAAACCCTGACCCGCACAAGGTATCCACGGTTGGATGCAGGTGGGTCAGAACTTGGAAGGGTCTTCCAGGATCTTTTAGAGAATCCACTGGATAGTAGCCCCAGCAGGGAGAGCTCCCTCCATGCTCCTTGGGCTGGGGCAGAGGTGGCTCCTGGCTGGGAAGCCCAAGGGAAATGGAGACACCAACACCTTTCAGTTCAGAGCTTGTGCCCAGGCTGGCCTTGAAGGCACCTCAGAGCTGCAGCTGTACCAACCACAGGCTCAGGGAGATGGCTGAAGGGTGCCTGGTCCTCACCTCCAGAGTGGAACATCCAGCCAGCCAATGGCTCAGGATGCAAATCCTCCCCAAGCTCCTCTCCCGCACAACTGCTCTCTCAGAGCTGGTGAAGGTGAGCAGCAGCTGGGCAGAAACAGGCTGAGGTGAGCCCTGGCAGCAGACACCAGCTCCTGTGGTGGCAGCATGGCTCTGCTCTTGGGCTGGACTCCCACCATCCTTCAAGGCTTCCTCTCGCCTCAGGAGGCTCCTGTGCCTGGGACAAAGGGTCCTGGCCAACCTTGTGGCTAGGCAGGTGCCACCCTCTGCAGTCCCTGTACTCCAGCTGAGCCCCAGGGCAGGTGAGCACCCTCCCCACAGTGAGCTCTGCCTGCTCACAGCTGGGCTGGGGAACATCCACCCAGGAGTGGGAAACCCCCCCGGGTAAGAAACAGCCCCAGGATCCCCACTCTGCACAGCCCAGACCTCCAAGATATCCTGCAGTGACTCGGCAGGAGAGTTGAGCACCACAGCCTTCAGCATGGTGTCCATGGCATCCAGGGTCTGCAGGGAACACAGAGAGCCATGGCAGGGATTCTGCTGTCCTTGCCACCCTGCAGACTGATGTGAACTCCCAGGGCAGGATGCCCACACTGCCTGGGAGATCCAGGGACAGGCAGTGTCCTGCAGGCACAGCAGCCTGTGGTGCTGGACACGGCCAAACCCAGGGAAGGGGACAGAGATGAGGGTGGGAAAGCAAAGCAAGACCCTGCCACACCTTGGATCTCTGAACATGAGGCAGCACAGAGTGGCCAAGAGCAGCCCTGGGGTTCCTGCAACTCACCCAGCACTCACCTGAGTATAGAGGGAAGCCTCCAGGCTTGTCATTTCCCCTTCTGGAGGAAGATAAAGGATGCTGAGAAAGCAGGAGTTTATCAGCTGTGTGCTGTCCTGCAGCACCGACCCCACAGAGCTGCAAAGAGACAGGGCCCAGTTGGATACTGGTGATGGGAGTGTCAGGAAAACTAATCCATAAACACCAGAGGTTTATGTCCAACAGAAGACAGAGGAATCCTTTTACTTTATTCAAATAAAGGGAGAGGCCATGGGGCATTTGCCTGTGATCTCTCTAATTTTTGGAGGACGCAGCCTCCTTTTTATCCCAATTTCCCAGACACATTTCCCTCTCTTTTCCTCCATTGGCTGAGGTACTTGAGAGGTACAGACTTCCCAGAAAGCCTGATACCTAAGATTCCCCTCTATTGTAGAACCCTCTCTTTTAATTTTTAATTCTTATAGAATTCATGGTTTTGCTCCATTGTTTCTTTCATCTTTCAATATCACTTCATTTATCAACAAACCTAGAGTTTGTTTGTAAAGGCAAATATATATTTTTTTCCATTCATCGATCAGTGGAATCCTTCTCATTGTTTTTTTTTATCTCTCAGTGCTAGTTTTATCTATCAGCAGAGCCACAGATTGTTTGTAAAGACAAATCCCTCATTCCTCTCAGGAGCAGCGTCTCAGGGCCTTGTGCAGGTGGACACTGAGAGGGACAAGCAGGTACCTCAGTCCAGTGATGGCCAGCATGGCCAGCAGCCGCACCTCTGTGCACATCTGCTTCTGGGGCTCCTCGTTCAGCAGCACCTGGCAAGCACAGCTGGGCTGGGGCCTGGCACCCAGTGCCACCAGCTCCTCGCCCTGCCCAAGCACTGCCCCAGGGTGCTGGGGCTCCCTACCCCCTTCCTCAGGTGTGCCCTCACCTTGATCTTCTCTGCCAGTTCATATCTGCGGCAGAAGAACTCCAGGCCTAGCAACGAGCCACAGTCCGTGGCGCTTCTGCACAGGGTGCAGATGCTGTTGAGGAACTTGAGCTTGTTATCCTTCATCTGGCAGCCAGGGGACAGAGAGACAACAGGGCATCTGAGAACATGGCCAGCAGGACCAGGGCCCTGGGGGAGCAGCAGGGCACAGCCACCATCCAACAGGCTGCGGTTACCGGGCAAGAGAGCCTGACAAAGGTCTGGATGAATGCCATGGCTTCCCGTTCCTCTCCATACACAGGCAACCCACTGGCATCTAACAGAGAGAAGGGAGGGTTGCAGAGGGTCTGCAAACAGGAGAGAGCAGGGGAAGATCTGCCCTGCACCCAGCCCTGTGCCTGTTCTGCTGGCACGGTGATCCCATGTGGATCCTGACTGGAGGGTGCCCAGCAGAGGAGCTGCCAAGCTGGAGCACGGCTTGCAGGGTAAAGCCCCAGTGCCTTGGGCTGAGGAACAAGCTGGCAGAGGGACAGGAATCCCTGAGGTTCCCATCCCTGGGATGGCAATGGTAATGGGACAGGCCCCATGGTATCCCTGCCTCCTGCCAGCCCAGTTGCTGCTCACTGCCCTCACCCTGGAACAGGAGCTGGTGCCCCTCTGCTCACCCCCTCCTTGGCAGAGGCTGTGCTGGGGCCAGCGTTCAGCCCTGAGCACTGAGGCATCACAGCCACCCCCGGGCTCCTGGCTGGGGAAAGGTGATCCTGGCATCGTGCAGGGTAGGCTGGGCTCCCAGCCCTGCCCAGTCCAGCACCACTCACCCATCTGCAGGGGCTGCACCATTGTCACCTCGTGGGGCTCCATGGAGGAGCTGCTTTCCTGGAGAGCCCCATCCCCCTCCCAGGCCATCCTGGGCACTCTTGGGGGTTCCTTCTCCATCCTGTGGTAGAAGGGAAAAGGCTGAAAGTGGAAAAGGGGAAATGAGAATTGTTTGGCGAGAATCACACCACCACAGGGAGGCTGAGGAAGCAGAGAAGGTCTCAGACTTGTGTGCAGAGACTCCTCACCAACGCTGTGTTCCTGTCCCTGTCCTGCTAGATACGGACCACAGGGGTGTCATAAAGGCCTTCCCTATGACACAGCACCTGCCCCCAGCCACCGCTTCCAGCGATTGTTTACATGGAACCTGCCCCCAGTGACCACTGCCCGGGCAGGGAGTCTCTGGGTGTCCCTGGGGGACATGGGCACAGCTCAGTCTTGGGCACACAGGTGCTCCTGAAGGACCTCCAGGTCCCCTTTGTCCTCCTGTCCCCTTGGGACATCCCTGGTGCCCTCCAGCACACCTCAGAGCCCTGTGTGCACACACCCCCACATGCTCCTAGGATGTCCCTGTCCCTGCCCCCCAACAGCCTGACCTGGGTGAGATTTGCTCAAGCCTAACAGAAATCCCTGGGTTTGGTACCTCAGCTCTGCCTTGCACCATCAGAAGAGCTCGTGCAGAAAAGAGGACAGAAAGAAAATTGAATTTCTTCTGCTGCATTTGTCCTTCCTGGATTTGCCAGCTCCCATTAATGGAGATTTCCCTCTCCCCAGTGTTTGCTTGCTCTTCTCTGGGACCATGATGGGCGAACACCCTCTTAAAAACCACAGGCCCTTCCCCACTCTAAATGCTTCCATCAATTCCAGCACTGCTCCATTTGGGACCCTTCCTGAGGCCTTCAGTGCACCCCGAGTGCCTCGGTAGAAACCAGAACTGGGGGTTTCCCCCTAGGCTCTGCAGTTCCAGTGGTGCTGGTCCCAGTAGCCCAAGGAGCTCTTGTTTGTGCTCTGATGGTGCTGAACAGAAAGTCTGCACTGAACCTGACAAATCTCATAAAGTTTGGGGTAATTTTAAAGTGTGCTAACCACAGAATATGTTCATGTTTCCTGGATTTCTGGGTAGCTCCTGTCAGGAAAATCCACAAACACCAGAGGTTTATGTTCAAAAAGGAGACAGAGGAGTCCTTCAACTTTATTTGGATAAAGGGAGAGAGTTCACTGGGAAACACACCTGTGGGGTTTTCTCTCTTGAGGTTTCAGAGGGCGCAGCCTCCTTTTATCCTAAACACTTAGCTGCATGTTGCCTTTGTCAGGAAAACTAATACATAAACACCAGAGGTTTATGTCCAACAGCAGACAGAGGAGTTCTTCAACTTTATTTGAATAAAGGGAGATGCCATGGGACATTCCTCTGGGATCACTCTAATTTTTGGAGGATGCAACCTCCTTTTTATCCCAATTTCCTGACCTCATTTCCCTCTCTTTTCCTCCATTGGCTGAGGTACTTGAGAAGTACAGACTTCCCAAAACACCAGACACCTAAGATTCCCCTCTAATGTAAAGCTCTTCCTTTTAATTTTTAATTCTTATAGAATTCATGGTTTTTCCCCATTGCTTCTTTCATCTTTCAATATCCAGTTTCATTTATCAGCAAACCTACAGTTTGTTTGTAAAGGCAAATATATTTTTTCCCCATTCATCAGTCAATGGAATCCTTCTCATTGTTTCTTTTATCTCTCAGTGCTGGTGTTATCCATCAGCAGAGCCACAGCTTGTTTGTAAAGACAAATCCCTCACTCCTGTCAGTACTGTAACAAGATGTGCAGGCAAAGCAAGCAAGATAGCAGAGCAAGTGAGATTACAGGTGCAGTCAAAAGCAAGATACCGAGTTTTAATGGAATTGCAAACTGCAGAGTTAACTAAAAACAAGTTAGTCTGAAAAACAAGAAGCACCAGGCATACACTTGTTGTGGGTTGGCGAGGTTTAGAAATTTTTTCCCATTATTATGTTAAGCTAGCCGGGATGGCTCTCCTATTAGCCATTAAGAGCTGGAGACAAAGGACTAGCTGAAGCGATGATGGCCCATTAGGGAAAGGTGGAGTCCTGCTTTTGTTTTTGGCAAGTAAGAGAACACTGGGGGTAGGAGAACTCTACAGCTCGCCGGTCGAACTCGAGGAGAGAGGTTCTTTTTCTCCTGTTGGGATCAGGCTTCTTGGATTTGGACTGCTAAAGCTTCCTGCTTCCTCTGAACAACTGGGAACTGGGACGCCCACGGTGAGCAGAGTTTCCTTCCTCACCCTTTTCTTCCACCTGGGGTGATGAGGCCAC
>NW_024879562.1:89078-134088 GCF_009819885.2 Catharus ustulatus
CAGCTCCCTCAGCCTCTCCTCACAGCCCAAGGGCTCCAGCCCACCTTGGAGGCCCTTCCCTCACCCTGCTCCAGCTGCCAGACATCTTTCCTGCCCTGGGGAACCCAAACCAGGCCCCAGTGACCTGGATAATCCATGTCCTTGATGTCCTGGTCACACAGCCCTGGCCCCTTGTTCCCATGTCAGGCTCTGGGGTTGATTTAGTGGAACATCCTTGGGGGAGGCTGTGGCTCCAGGTGGAACTGGGGGGATACCAGGGGACAGGGGACCCTGCTGGGCATGAACAGCATTGGACTTGTCTGGGGAAACTGTGAGGGGGGCTGGGGCAGAGTGACCAACCCAGTGACCTCACACAGCCCTGCTGTGATATCACAAAGCCCCCTGTGATGTCACAGCTTACTCTGTGATGTCATTGTCTTCTCTATGATGTCAGACCGCTGCGCTGTGATGTCACAGCTGTCACTGTGATGTCACAGAGATAGTCAATGATGTCATAGCTGCTCAATGAACCTCACACAGCCCACTCTGTGATGTCATAGCCCACTCTGTGACCTCATGTGGCCAGATGATAAACTGCCCATACCCAGGTGAGCTGACACAATGCTTGTTCTCCAAAACCACTGGCTTCTGGAAACCACACAGTGCCCCTTGTGTAAGAAGGGGAGCTGGAAGTTCAGCAGCCTCAGTGTCCTGCCAACTCAGCCAGGCTGACTGGAACATTGGGGTGCACGACCACCAGGGATCCCCAGAGAGACCCCCAGGACAGAAGAACACATGGGTAAAGGGGAATGGAAATGTTGTGAATTTGGGGAAATGATTATCATATGTGTGTTTAGTCCAGTACAAATCTATGAACAAGTTTGCAAAATACGGAATATAAACAGAAACTTTCCTGTACTCAGCATGCACGGCTTTGTGAGGAGCTGTCCCCGTGAGCATCCAGCTGAATAAAGAATGCTGCTTTCTAATGCTACATTGGTGTTTAGGAGTTTTTTATTTACTGAATTTTTGGTGACATTCCCACTCCCAAGGAAAGCTCTGTCTCCTGCAGTTCACAAACAGAGAAGGGTTGGGGGATGTGGTGGTCAGAGGCTGCCTGGGGTACCATGACCATAAAATAATCAAGTTTTCAACTTCTGTGAAAGAAGAAGAGGCATCAACCAAACTTCTTCTCTGGACATAGGGAGGGCAGACTTTGGCCTGTTCAGAATTCAGATTTGGAGAGTACTAAGTCAGGTACTGATTTTTTTTAAGGGAAGCAGACCTTAAAAACAAAGGGGGTCCAGGAAGGATTGACATAGTTCAAGAAAGAAATCTCAGTGGAGAAGGAGCAGGCAGTCCCTGTGAGACGGCAAGGAAAATGTCTGGCCTTGCTGCACATAAAGCTTTTGCAGGAACTCAGGGGAAAAAAGAGGGTGCATCACCTGTGGACAAAGGGGTAGGTAACTCAGGAAGTGCTTGAGGACATTGTTAGGACATGCAAAAAGAAAATTAGAGTAGGGAAAGCTCAAATAAAAATTAACCTGCCCGCCTGTGAGAAGGATAAAAAAAAATTATTTTATCAATACATTAATGGCAATAGGAGGGACAAGGAGAACCTCCATTCCTTATGTGGGGGGACATGGTTACCAAAGATGAGGAAAAGGCTGAGCTATTTAACCCCTTCCTCGCCTCAGTATTCAACACTATCACAGGTTGTCCTCAGGACAAGTGTTCTCCTGAGCTGGTAGATGGGGACAGGGAGCAGAACAGACCCCCTGTAATCCAGGAGGAAGCAGCTGAGGACTTGCTGAGCCACTCAGATGCTCACAGGTGTCTCTGGAATCAGATGGGATCCATCCTAGGGGGATGAGAGAGCTGCTGGATAAGCCCCTCAGTCTCATCTCCCTCATTTATCATCAGTCCTGGTTTACTAGCGAGGTTGCAGAGGACTGGAGGTGCCAATGTGAGCCCATCCCCAAGAAGGGCTGGAAGGAGGATCTGGGGAACTCCAGGCCTGTCAGCCTGACCTTGGTGCCCAGCAAGGTGATGGAACAGATCAGCTTGAGTGCCATCCCAGGGCACCTACAGGATGGCTGAGGGATCAGAGCCAGCCACTGTGGATTTCAATACCTGCATTGATGATCTGGAGGAGGGCATTGAGTGCACCATCAGCAAATGTGCAGATGACACCAAGCTGGGTGTGAGTGTGGATCTGCTGGAGGGTAGGAGGGCTCTGCAGAGGGACCTGGACAGGCTGGATCCAGGGCCCAATCCAACAAGGTGAGGTTTAACAACACCAAGTGCCAGGTCCTGCACTTTGGCCACAACAACCCCTGCAGTGCTCCAGGCTGGGGACAGAGTGGCTGAACAGCGGCCAGGCAGAAAGGGACCTGGGGGCACTGATGGACAGCAGGCTGGACATGAGCCAGCAGCGTGCCCAGGTGACCAAGAAGGCCAATGGCACCTGGCCTGGATCAGGAATGGTGCGGCCAGCAGGAACGGGGCAGTGATTCTTCCCCTGTGCTCAGAACTGGTGAGGCAGCACCTCGAATGTTGTGTCCAATTCTGGACCTCGAAATTTAGAAAGGACATGGAGGGGCTGGAGTGTGTCCACCAGAAAGCTGATGAGGGGTCTGGAACACAAGTCCTGTGAGGATCAGCTGAGGGAGCTGGGGATGTTTATCCTGGGGTAGAGGAGGGAGACCTCATCATTCTCTACAACTCCCTGACAGGAGGGGGCAGCCAGGTGGGGGTTGGGCTTCTTTCCCAGGGAACAGTGAGAGGACAAGAGGACACAGCCTTAGGCCACACCAGGGGAGTTTTAGGCTGGACATAAGGAAATATTCTTCACAAAAAGGGTTATTTGGCATTTGAATGGGCTGTCCAGGGAGGTGGTGGAGTCACCATCCCTGGAAATGTTTAAGGAAAGACTGGATGTGGCACTGAGTGCCATGGTCTGCATGACAAGGTGGTGTTGGGTCATAATTTGGATTTGATGATCTCAAAGGTCTTTTTCCAGCCTGGGTGGTTCTGTGATTCTGTGATGATTGTGATACTGCAGGACCCTGGGAAGCAAGGTCCCATTGTGACACCGTGGGGCTAAATAGAACCAAGGTCCATTGATGACTCTGGGTCATCGTGGAAACACAGAGGCCACAGTGACACAGTGGGCCTTGTTAAACCAAGGGGCCATTGTTACACTGCAGGGACTCATGGATCTAAGGGAACAATTTTGACACCTAGGTACCTCCTGTAACTAAGGGGCCCACTGTGACACTGAAGGGCCTCATGTACTTACATGTTTCAATTATGTCGAGACAGAAACGACTGGCGCCATCACCAGTCTCTTATTAAAAACTTTTTGTGCCTTCTCTCAGTGGACTTCTCTCAGGCAACTCCACACAGCACTGACTCCTTTTCTCACAGGCTGCTCAAGACAGCACTGACTCCTTCCCTCCTTCTCTCTGCAAATTTCCTTCTTCCTTCTCCATGACTGGCTAACCCCAACCTGTCCCTTTCCCGGCTGTCTGACCATGTCTGACCCTCACAGAGCATCTTACCTTGTTTGTCCCTTGCACAACTGCACGTCCCTTTCCTCCTCACAGCACAGCCAGCAGACTCCAACTCCAACCAACTCTCGACCCGCTATCCCACTCTTTTATAACACCCATCCTCATTGGACACTCAGCAGAGCAAACTGACTGACCACTCAACTGTCCGTACCCCAGCTGACCACACCCACTGACCACACCCACTGATCACACCAACTTAACACCCCCTCATTGACCACATCCACTGACCACCCCAATGAACACATCCACTGATTGCACCCACTGACCACACCCACTGACCATGCGCCACTGACCACCCACACTAACCACACCAACTGGCCCCTCCACTCACCCACCCACTGACCACACCCAGTGACCACCTGACTGACCACACCCCCCTTGACCAAAACTGCTGTCCATACCCCAGTGACCACTAAACTGACCACACCCACTCACCACACCCACTCACCACACCTCTGTGACCTTCCAACTGACCGTACTCATTGCCCACACTCACAGCTCACACACCACTAACCAGCTCCACTGACCACACCCACTGACCACACACCACTTACGACAGCCACTGACCAAAACTCACCGACAACACAATGACCCCACCAACTGATCACCACCCCTACAGACCACAACCACTGACCACCCAACTCACCACCCCCCACAGACCTCCCAAGTGACCACAGCCACTGATCACATCCCACTGCCCACACCCAAGTGACCACACCCACTGAACACACCCACTGACCGCACCTCACTGTCCATACACCAATGCCCACACTCCACTGACCACACCCACTGATTACCAACTGACCACATTGCCACTGATCAAAACAACTGACCACAAACTGCTGACCAGTCCCCCTAATGGAACCAAGGGTCCATTGTTGTACAGCAGGGCCTCATGGAATCAAGGGGCCATTGTGAAACTGTGCAAGGAGCATAATGGAGTAAAGGACACCACTGATACTGAAACGCACAGGACAGAAAGTTTTGAACTACAGTTATGAATATTTGAAGGACAGGTATTTTTATTATGGCATGGTGGTCACTTGGGCAATGCTTCCTCCGTTTGAGTGCACTGAGCATTGAATGATTAGTGTTTTTATCAGACTCACTGATTATGTGATTTGTTAACTATCCCCACTTCCTTTGACTATATTTGACATAGTTGCAACCCTTATCACAAGTCCTAATATGGTTCTTTGTGGTTTGTCTTAAACATCCAGTGTCCTTTTAGCAGGCTGTTCTTCAACTTCCACTTTTGAGTAAGGGCAATATTATTGTTTTGCATAACTTCTGCTTTGTCAGCCTTGTAGAGCTGATCTAGCATCATGCTTGCATTTTGTGTGACTTCTATTTGCTGGAGTTACATTCTTTTTCCATTCTCCAAGGCTGTGCTGTTCTGTTCTACTGTCCTTGATAAGAGTGAATGTTGTTCTGTTTTCCTGTCCTTGTCACAGTGCTCGCCCCACATGAGCTGTGTCTGCAACCCTCTCCAACCCATGGGCTTGGGGTGGGCAAGAGTTCCTGGTGGAACAGGGATGGGACAGCTGGGCTGGACTGACCCACGGGATGTTCCATTCCATGTCACACCATGGTCAGCAATAAACTGAGAGAAGCAGAGGGGCAAAGGGGCATAGAGGACTGATTAATTTATTTTTATCTTTTTAAAAACATTTTTCTTTCAGAACAGCACAGACACATACAAAATCTCTTCCAGTCACTACGTGGTTAAATATTTTCCACTGCTAGGAGATTTCCTGTGGATTTGCTTTTCTTCTCTTTGTGGCCTTTGGTAGTTGTGATCAGCTTCTGGGAGTATTTTTGTTCTTGCAGGTGGGTCTTGCTTTGTTTTTTTTCCTTATGTTTGGGGTTTTTTGTTGGTTTTGATTTTTTTCCATATTGAAAAGCCTTTCATCTGATGCATTAGTTTTTTCTTCCTTTTCTCTCTTGTGGCTTGGTTGGGATCTGATGGCAAGACAAATTTATCCTGGTCAGTCATCTTGACTAATTATGTTCTGCAGTCACCATTAACTAGATGAGTTTAGTCACAGACTCCCTGCAACTTGGCAGCATCCACAAAGGAACTGAAAGTGCATTTAATGCCATTGTAGAGATCATAGAAATGTTCCCCAGTGGTGCTCAAGGGCTGGTCACTGGGGGATGGCACCAGGGAGTGGCTGCCAAGAGGTCTCTGTGCATGGATGACATTTGACCCTGATTGTTCAGCCAAATTCCCACCCACCCCATGTTCCACTCCTGGAGCCCAGCTCTCTCCAGTCTGGCTCTGAGGAGAGCACAGCAGAGCATGTCCCAGGCCTGGCTAAAGTCTGGGCACACAACATCCCCTTGTTTTCCCTCCCACGACGGTTCTGCAATTCCTGCCTTGTGCTGCCAGTGCCTGGAATGGCTGCAGGAGGATTTGCCACCTGCCCTTCCCTGCTGAGCCTGAGCAGTGTGTGACTCTCCCAGTGCCCCTCCCTGCCCTGTTTGCAGACTGGTTCCATGTCTGCACTTCCCAAGTGCCCAGGACCCTCTGGAATATCTCTGGCCTTTCCAAGGGCTTTGAGAGAGGTCTCACAGTGACACTGCCAAGCCTTGTCAACATCCCTGACACCAAAGGCCTTTTCCACATCCCTCAGTTCCAGGTCAGTGCCCAGAACACAGCACAGCCATATCCAGGTCCTGAGGTGGTTCAGAAGGGAGACAGTTCTGATTTCTCCCCACAGATCCAGCACTCCAATGGTCTCTCTGTGCAGATCATGGCTGCCCTGAGCAGTATTTTTCCTAGAACCTCCCTGCCTGAGATGTTTCTCTCTATGCAGTCCTACCCACAGCCCAGTAATGAATTCAGGTGGTTTCCCAGAGTGAAGTGGCCTCAAGGCACTGTTTGTGCCCCTAGAACTCTTCCAGCCCCAAGTGCTGATGATGGTGTTGGTGCTCACTCAGATTCATCTCCCCCCCACACACACAATGCACTGCTGAAATCTCAGCAGAGAGCAAACACAGACTGCTGGCCTGGTCACTTGGTGTCCCTCCATGCAGGGACAAACACCCTCCTGCAGCTGGGGGAGAGGCCAGTGCTGGCCATGGTGGATGCAGGGGCTGGTGTGGGACAATTGCCCTGGGGCACCTTGGCAGGCAGTGCCCAGAACAGAGACACAGCCCAGGGCAGGCTCTGCTGCTCCCTCAGGTCCATGCCAGGAGCTCTGGCTGTGCCAGGACACTGCTGTGTGCCCCCTGCACACTGCCCCTCTGCCCCAGGCACTGGGCTTTGCTTTGCCAGGCCATTCCTGGAGCACACTGCTCACAGCAGCTCTGGAGGAGAGCAAAGCCTTCCTGCCCTGCCCTCAGGAGATCCCTTTGCTGATGGAGCTGCTGTGCTGGAGCCCAGCTGTGTCCCAGCAGTGCCCATGGCCTGTCCCTGCCTGTGGTCACAGCACGGACACGCAGCAGGACAGTGACCAAGCTGCCAGAGCACTGCGGCCCTGCAGCCACAGAAAGGCTGGGAAGGGGAGGGTGGAGTTGGGAAGAGCAGATGTGGGAAGAGCCAGGGCCATTGTCCCTGGCTGTGCTGCTGTGCTGGGAGTCTCTTCCCTCCACATCTGCTCACAGGCACTGCCCTGCAGAGACAGAGAATGGATGAGGAAGGGTCCTGGACACACAGGACAGGGCAGGTCCTTGTTTTTATTTAAATGTACAGAGAATAGACCTCATTAATATTTTTGTCTTTCACAAAAAAGGTAGATATTAATGTAGGAATGCTAAGACTATGTTGTGGTTTCTAATAGAATATATTTTTTAAACACAATACGGATACAGAAAAAGAAGACGACACAGTACCAATGAAAAAAAGGACAAACAGGAGAAAAAATCTGAGATTTTAAAGAGTTAGATTCTGAAGGCTCTGCAGCAGAAAAGAATGTTTATTTCTCCTAAAGATACTGTCATCATTTTCCTCAGGGCAGCCTTGAGCTCCTGGTTCCTCAGGCTGTAGATGAGGGGGTTCAGGGATGGAGGCACCACTGAATACAGAAGTGACAGTGACAGATCCAGAGATGGGGTAGAGATGGAGGGGGGCTTTACATAAGCAAATGTGGCAGTGCTGATAAACAGAGTGACCACAGTCAGGTGAGGGAGGCAGGTGGAAAAGGCTTTGTGTCGTCCCTGCTCAGAGGGGATCCTCAGCACAACCCTGAAGATCTGCACATAGGAGAAAACCATGAACACAAAGGAAAAAAAGAACAGAAAAACACTAACAGCAAGAAGTCCAAGTTCCCTGAGATAAGATTTGTAGCAGGAGAGCTTGATGATCTGGGGGATTTCACAGAAGAACCCCCCCAGGGCATTGCCCTGGCACAGGGACAGGGAAAATGTATTGGCTGTGTGCAGTAGAGCATGGAGAAAGCCACTGGCCCAGGCAGCTGCTGCCATGTGGGCACAAGCTCTGCTGCCCAGGAGGGTCCCGTAGTGCAGGGGTTTGCAGATGGACACGTAGCGGTCGTAGCACATGACCGTGAGAAAGGCAAATTCTGATGCAATGAAAAAGGCAAAGAAAAACACCTGTGCAGCACATCCTTTATAGGAGATGTTCCTGGTGTCCCAGAGGGAATTGTGCATGGCTTTAGGGACAGTGGTGCAGATGGAGCCCAGGTCAGTGAGGGCCAGGTTGAGCAGGAAGAAGAACATGGGGGTGTGCAGGTGGTGGCCGCAGGCTACGGCGCTGATGATGAGGCCGTTGCCCAGGAGGGCAGCCAGGGAGATGGCCAGGAAGAGGCAGAAGTGCAGGAGCTGCAGCTGCCGCGTGTCTGCCAGTGCCAGCAGGAGGAAGTGGCTGATGGAGCTGCTGTTGGACATTTGTTGTCTCTGGCCATAGGGATCTGTTCATGGATAAAGGACAGTGACAAGTCAGCAGAGGCTGCTTTGAGCCAAACCTGGGCCATTCCCTGTAGACTGTCCTGCTGTGACTCACCCACCCTTGTTTCTGGGAAACCTTCACCCAGGTCCCTGACTGATCTCCAGCTGTGCTTTCTGAGTGTGCCAGGAGTAGCCAGGCCTGTGTGAGGGGGTTCTTGAGGAGCCATCCCTGCCCTGCAGCCCTGGGCTTGTGGCTTTGTGGCAGAGGGACAAGGCAGGATATTCAGGATTTGTCGGTGGAAGCATTCCTTATGCAGAAAGGCTTGTTACCATCTGCACTCCCAGGTCTACAGGACATGGAAAGCAGGGTAGAGATGCAAGGAATTATCTTCCTACTGACACATAGTTTCTGGTTCTCTGCAGTCGGAAATCACCAAAATTTCTGTTGCACTCAGATTTTGCCACTGAGAGATGTGAGAGGCAAAGGATTTCCTGAGGCTTAGGGCATAGGGCAACATGAGGGGCTTCATGGGCTTGTTCCCAACTGCTCTGGCTTTGCACCTTTGGCTGGAATCAGAGCACAATCACACTCCTGTGTCACCCTGGGATAAACCAGACCCTGTCCAGAGCAGAGGGATCCCTGAATGTCTCACCCTCTCTAAAGCTCTCTGAGCAAGGTCTCAGCACCCCCTTCTCCCAAGGACACTCAGGGCTCCCTTGGCAAACCCAACAGCATTTCCTCAGCTGTGGCATCTCTGCACTTCCCTGTGAGACATTCAGGGAATTCCGACAGACTCTGGCACAGATTTGCACCCAGAAGGGCAGCTCAGAGCTGGAAAGGGCACAGCAAGGAGACCCCTGGGTGTGCCCATGATGGGATCTCAGGGAGGGGGCTCAGCTCATTCCCCTCTCCCACGGACTGCTTTGCCCACACCCCCACAGGTCCCAGGGAAGCTTGGACACCCCATTCCCATGGACACCCCTGCCTGGCAGGAATCCCAAGGGCAGTGCCTGACTCAGCTGCTGCAAACCCCAGAGCCTCCCTGAGAGCACCAGATAACAATGACAACATCAGAGGAGTGCAGAAACAAGAGAAGATGTTGTGGTGCTGTGCCTGGGAGGGCAGGGCAGAGACAGCCGGGCACTCAGGGCAGTGTTCCCGTACCCAGCTGTGCACGGCACCTCCCACACACCAACAGTGCCCTCCTGCCCCCAGCACTGCTCTGTTCAGCCCCCTCTCCTTCCCCGAGAATCTCCCTGGGCCTGGACATTCCCTCCTGAGAGCTGCCCTGTCCCTGCCAGGCTCACAGAGCCCAGCCCACCCTCTGTGCACTCACCCAGCCCTACAGAAACCTGCCTGACTGCAGGGCCCTGCCTGGGGCAGGGTCTGTCTGCAGGTGGGCAAGGGCAGCTCAGGAGAGCCCTGCTGGCCCTGCCAAGGTGATGCTGCTGCTGCCCAGGGCTGAGGAGTGGCTGAAGGCCCTTTGGGAGGCTCCCAGCAGAGAGACTGACCAGCCAAAGTTACAGATCTGGAGTCTATGTAAATGTTCAAACATTACTTTGATGATCCTGTGTGTCCCTTTCAACTCAGAATGTTCTGTGATTCTGGGATACAGTTCCTGTTCTGCTTCTCTCATCCCCCTGTGGTCTATAATCAAAAGAGAAAAAAACCTTTTAAACAGTGTTAGAACAATAAAGTAAAAACCAGACCTTTATTGGAAGCTTCCAGGTGTCCCAGTGGGGATGGGGCACACCCGGCCCCAGATTCCAGCAATTTATTAAGGTTGATTAATTAGGATATTTAACAGGAACATCCAATAAGAGATTTGGTTTTCCCTGTTACACACTCCTGGGTAAAAACAGTGGAGTAGGTCCAAGGGTTTCTTTGTCCCAAATTTTTTATGATTGCTCACATATTGGTTAAAAAAAAATGTTATTCTTGTAGGTTCTCCCCTTGATAATAAGACTATACAGTATTTCAGGAATGTATTTAGAAGGCCAGCTTATTGTTCTAAAATCTAAAAGCAAGGTTAGGGAATGTCCTAGAGTTAATTAAGGATTATGGTTATATAGGCATATAATAGTAGTTTAATAGAGTTACTTAAGAGTTTAATAGAGTCAATTAAGGATTATAATTTTATAACTATATAATAGTAGTTTACAGAGCTATTAATATATAAAAATCATTAAAAAGTAAAAAAAAAAAAATTGTCATTACCCCAACTTTCCCATACTTCTCCAAGGAGGAAATTGAAAACACTCTCATGAAATCATCTGATCTTTACAGTAATCCCAGGCTTACCTTCTTCTGGGAAGCGTTCTCCAGAGCTGTGCCCAGCCTGGTCTGGAGCTGGGAGCAGCCCTGCCCCACCCAGCATCTCTCAGCAGCAGCCCCTGCCCTGCTCAGGGTCAGTCTTTGCCCCCACAGCTTCTCCCCAGTGCTGTGAGCAGCTCCCAGGGCTGGCTGAGAGCTGTCCCTGGCAGGCAGCAGAGTCCCTGCCCCAGCACAGCGCCCTGGGCTGCAGGACCCTGCTCTGCAGGACAGCCCTGGGCACCCCTGGCTGCAGCCCCGGCTGCTCAGCCCTGCAGCAGAGCCTGGAACAGGGAGCTGCCTTGGGCTGTGCCTCGGGTGCTGCAGCAGGGAAACCCTGCCCTGCCCTGGGGCCACATCCCCTGCACTGCAGCAGCTCTGAGAGTCCTCCTGGAAGGTCCTAAAAGCTGTGGGATGTGCCAGCTTCAGGAGACTCCCTGCAGGAACTGCAGCTTATCGTCCCACAGCCACACAGTGACGGTTTCAAACACTGAGGATTTCTGCTCCAGTGAGTACTCAGTGAGCTCTGCTCTGTGCTCCCAGCCCAGGCTGAGTTTAACCCCTCTGTGCCTCTGTGCTGTGCCCAGGGTGGCTGCAGGCAGTGCCCCAGCCCTGCTGGGCTGTGCACAGGAGCTGCTCCTGGGCAGAGCTGTCTCTCTGCTGCGCTGTCCTTGCCAGGAGCTGCCTCTGTGCCAGGAGCCCAGCCCAGCTCAGCAGCACAGACACAGCACAAGGACTTTAATGACCCTCTTGGGGTTTGTGCTGAGGCCCTGGACATCAGTCCCTGAGAGGGAGCTGAAGAAACCTCTCAAGAGCTTCATCAGAATCAAACTCCAAAGTTTCTTAAAGTTTTAATGGATCCCACTGAGGAACACAACTGAGAAAGTGTCCCCAGGTTCCAGTTAGAGCAGGAAATTGGAGGCAGAGATGACAGGTGGGGACAAAGAGAAGCCAAGTCTTGGTGCCCTGGGGCACAGCAGGGTCTGTGCCACCAAGGGCTCTGAGGAGACACCTTGTCCTGAGGCACTGGGGCCTCCTGGCACAGCCCCAGCAGGGCTGGGCACTGTCACCCCTTGTCCTGCCCTCAGCATCCGCCCACATCCCAGTGGCCTCAGGGATGTGCTGGGACCAGTCCCTGGGGAGCCTTGGTCAGGAATGGCCCTGGGGGCTCCTTCATGCTCCCAGGGACTGCAGGTTTTTCCAAGGACTTTGGGTTTTGCTTTTGCCTTGGAGTCTCTGAGAGCTTTGTGCAATCATGGCCTCCAATTATCTGCTTTAATTGGTCTCTTGAGAGCATTTGTCAGTAACAACACTCAGTGGAGTTCATTAATACTTCAAGATACTTATTTTTTTTTATGCTACTTTCCTTTTTCTCTTCTTCTCTGAGTCTCTGAGAAGTTTTTGGGCAATCATGGCTTCCACTTCTCCAAGGAGTCCATGAGGAGCCTGTGTTGGGGATGGACCTCAGTGGGACCCATTAATGCTTTGAGACCCTTTGGGTTTTTCTTCTGACTTGGACTCTTGGAAAGGTTTGTGCAATCTCCTCTCAGGCCCTGAGGTTCAAGGGCTCAGCACCAAATGCACCACGGGGCTCATTGGGATCAAGCAAGTCCTGACAAACCATGGCTCTGCCTTGATTTCCCTCTGGCTCTGGTGCAGCTCATGGGAAGTTTTCCTACTACAGTTATGGAGAAATATTTCAAAGAGCTTCTAAGAAATACACATTTCTCTTTTAAAGGGTGTCTTTTTTACTGTTTCTCTTTAGAGCCGAGGTCATTCCAGCATTCTGTGATAGATATTGATCCAGGATCTCTCCTCAGGAGGTCTGGCCTGGCCAGAGAAGCTGTGCCCTTAGGTCTGACCCAGTGTGGACAACCTTGCTCCACATTCCCGAACTCCATCCTGTCTGTCCTCACTTCATCTGGGACATGCTTGGCTTGGAGAACTGGCTGCACATAGCCAAAACCGATTTTGTTTTCCTTTTTAAATTTTTTGAAGCAGTCTAAAAATCCTAATTTTCCAATTGAAAATTGACACCTTCCCTTAGTGTGTGCCAAGCCCAAGCTGCCACCAAAAATATTTCTCTTCCCAAGGTAGAACCCTGCAAGAACATTTTTAGATCTTTGGACTCTCTTGGTTCCCTGAGGCCTTGCAGTGTCACCATGCACTCTTGGTTCTGTGAGGTTCTGTAGTGTCACAATGGATGTTTGGTTTCATGTACCCACAGTGTCACAGTGGTCTCCTTTTCCCTGTGTCACCCAGCAGCAAACCCCACTGCCAGGGCCCTGTGCCTGGGAAGAAGGAGGAGGGGGGACGTTTGGAGTGATGGTTTTTGTCTTCCCAGGGCACAGACGTGGGGTGGGGCCCTTCTGTCCTGGAGATGGCTGAACACCAGCCTGCCCATGGAAGGGGGAAGAGACAACAAACTCTGTCCATGGAACCACAACAGCAGAGAGGTCAGGCTGAGGGTTGGGCTTAAAAGACTGTCACCAGCAGAGGAAACATCAATCTGAGAGGAAAGATGTGTGCTCATGTCTTTACAAATCATTAGGTGGGTGAAGGGATGGGTGTTAAGGCTTTTGAAATGCGTCATAAGGTTTCTACAGACTTTGGGTAACAGGTTTGTTACTGGGCCTGGACATCTTGGCTCCTGACACAGACAAGGGTCTGCACAAGGCTGAACTTCTGAACTGGAGGTAGGATGGGTTGTGAAAAGATAAAGAACAACGTCCTGCCTGGTTTCAATGGATGGCCCATTAGCAGAACATCTCCTATGGAGATAAGCATCACCGCCCCCACTCTCAACAGATGGTAATAGAATAGACCTTTTATCACACTCTGTATTGTAACTCAAGACATTATTCACCCCTTATTCTATTACCATCTGCATAATGACACTTTACACACTGTTTTCACTTAAGATTAGGTTTTTTTGTGGTACACAATGGGTTTCTCTATTTTTCTGCATTACCCACCAAGTGTAACTAGGTTTTTGAGCAAAGCCAATCCCACAGATGGGTTTGTTTTTGCTCGTGGTGGGACTAATCTAAACAGTCTTACCTAAAATACCTTTCATGTGTACTATAGGGACTTTATTTCTATTTACTGAGTGTAAGGGTTCAGACTGGGCAGGACTAGTGGGGCCCGTTGTGACACTCTGGATCCTCCAAGACTCAAGGGGCCGTTTTGGCACAATGAGGCCTCATCAAATGAAGAGGCCATAGTGACACCATGGGGCCTCACAGAACCAAGGGTCCATTGTGACTCCATGGGCCCAACAGTACCAATGGGCAATTATGGCACCAAGGGGCCTCAGAGAAACAAGGTGCTATTGTGACACCATGGAGCTTCATCGAACCCAGGGGCCACTGTGACTCCATGGAGCCTCACAGAACCAAGGGGCTGTTGTGATACCATGCAGCCCCATAGAAACAAGGGTCCATTGTGACTCCATGGGACTAATGGAACCAAGGGGCCATTGGGACACCATGGGGCATCACAGAACCAATGGGCCACAGTGGCATCTTTGGACCTCAGGGAAACACGGAGCCATTGCTACACCATGGGGACTCATAGAATTAAGTGGTCATTGTGACACCATGTGTCCTAACAAAAACAAGGGGCCTCTAGGACACCATGGGGCCAAACGGAACCAAGGGGCCATTGTGACAGCATAGGGCCTAACAGAACCAAGGGTCCATTGTGACACAATGGGGCCTGAAAAAACCTAAGGCATGTTGTGACTCCATGGGGCCTTATGGAACCAAGGGACCATTGTGGCACCATGGGGCATCATGGGAACCAAGGGCCACCGTGACATCATGGGCCTTCATAGAACCAAACAGCAATTATGACTCCACAGAGCCTCACTGAACAAAGGGGCCATTGTGACGCCATGGAGCCTCAGGGGACCAAGGGTCTTTTGTGACACCACTGTGGACAACGGAATCAGGGCCCATTGTGACACCATGTGTCCTCAGGGCGCCAAGGGGCCATTGTGATACCACTGGTCCTTAGGGCATCTAGGATTGATGGTGACACCATGGGGCCTCAGGGAACCAAAGGGCCACTGTGGAAACAAGGCTCCTATAGGAACCAAGGGGGCATTGTGACACAATGGGGTCTGAGAGAACCAAGGTGCCATTGTGACACCATGGGACCTAAAAGAACCAAGTGTCCATTGCGACACCATACGGCCTAACAGAACCAGGTGACAAATTTGACAGCATGGGACCTCACAGAAGCAATGGGTCACTGTGACACCAGGGGGTTCATAGAACCAAGGGGCCATTGTCAATCCTTGCGTTCTCATGGAAACAAGGTACCAGTGTGACACAATGGGGTGTAATGGAGCCAAGGAGCTATTCTAACACCATGGATCCTAACTGCACCAAGGGTTGATTGTGACACTATGGTGCCTAATTTAATCAAGCGGCCATTGTGACACCATGGGTCCTGAGCACACCAAGGGTCCATTTTGACACCATGTCACCAAATAGAAGCAAGGGGCTGTTCTGACACCATGGGGCCTCATAAAACCAAGGGTCCATTGTGACAACATGGTGCCCAATGGAATCAAAGGGCCATTGTGACACCATGAGTCCTAACAGAACCAAGAGGCCATTGTGACACCATAGATCCTCATGGAACCACAGGGTCATTGTGACACTATCATGCCCAATGGGATCAAGTGTCAGTTGTGAAACCATGGGGCCTAAGAGAATTAAGAGGCCCTTGTGACACTATAGGGCCTCAACAAACCAGGGTCCATTATGACACTATGGTGCCACATGGAATCAAAGATCTATCGTGACACCATGGGGAGTCACAGAACTGAGGGTCCTTTGTGACACCATGGTGCCTAACAGAACCAAGGGTCCTTTGTGACACCATGCGGTCTAACAGATCCAACGGGCCATTGTGACAACATGGCACCCCACAGAACCAAGGGGCAACTGTGGCAGCATTTGTCCTTATTGAACCTTATTTGGGTTCATGGGGACACCATGGCATCTAAGTGAACCAGGGTTCCATTGTGACACCATGCTGCCTTATGAATTGAGGGGATGATTGTAGCACCATGTGGACTAACAGAACCAAGAGGCCATCGTGAATACCATGGGGCCCTAAGGAACCAATGTGCCACTGTGACACCATGAGCCCAAATGGAACAAAGGGGCCATTGTGATGTGATGGGACTCAGAGCAGCACGGGACCACTGTGAAACCATGGAGCCCAAGAGAACCAAGGGGTCCTTGTGACACCATGGGTCCTCAGTGCACCAAGGGGACAATTGTGACACCAGGGGGACACATGGAACCAAGGCTCCACTGTGACACCATGGGGCCTACAGGCACTAACGAACCTTTGTGACACCATAGGTCCTAACAGAACCAAGGGGACATTCTGAAACCATTGAGCCTTATGAAATAAAGAGGAAATAGTAACACCATGGGACCCATCATACCCAAGGGACCATTGAGACGTGATGGGGAAGAAAAGAACTAAAGGACCACAGTGACACCACAGGACCTCAGAGCACCAATGGGGCATGGTGACAACATGGGGACATGTGGAACTCTGGGGACATTTTGATACCATGGAGCCTCAGGGCACAGAGGGTACATTGTGACACTGTGGTTCCTAATGGAACCAAGAGGACATTGTGAAACCATGGGGCCTAGCAGAACCAAGGGGCCATTGTGACACCCTGGGGCCTCATGGAACCAAGGGGCCATTGTAATACTACGGGGCCTCAGGGAACCAAAGGGGCCCTTTTCACATCATTAAGTCTCTTAGAACCAAGGGTTCATTGTGAAAACATGGGGCCTCATAAAATCAAGGGGCCATTGTGTCAACATGGAAAGAAGCGGACATTGTGAAACCATGAGCCCCAACTGAGCTAAGGGTCCATTGTGAAACCATGGAGCCTAACAAAACCAAGGGTCCATTGTTAAACAATGTGGCCTAACAGAACCTAGGGCCCATTGAGACAACATGGGAACTCTGAGAACAAAGGGTTCATTGTGGCACCACAGGGCCCCATAGAACCAAGGGGCCATTGTGAAACCATGAGGCATCATTGCTCCATAACGTCCATGTGTACACCATGCAGCCTACTGGATCCAAGAGGCCATTGTGACACCAGGGGGCCTCTTGGAACCAAGGGGCCTTTATGACACCATGAGTCCTCAAGGCAACACCAGGCCATTGTGACACCATGGGTCCTAACAGAACCAAAGGGCCATTGTGACACCAGGGTGCCTCATGGAAACAAGAGGCCATTGTGATACCATGGAACCCATAGAACCAAGGGGTCATTGTGATATTGTGGACTCTAACACCACTAAAGGACCATTGTGGCAACATGGGGCCCAACGGAACAAATGGGACACTGTGACACCATGGGTCCTAAGAGAAGCAAGAGGCCATTGTGACACCTTGCGGCCTGAGGGCACCAAGGGTCCACTGTGACACAATGGGGCCTAACAGAACCAAATGTCAATTATTGCACCTTGGGGACTAAGAGAAACCAGGCTTCATTGTGACACTATGGGGCCTATCAGAAACAAGGACCTATTGTGGCATCATAGGATCTCATGGAACCAAGGGTCCATTGTGACGCCATGGGGCTTCCTAAAACCTAGGGGCCATTGTGACACCATGGGACCTAATAGAAACACGGGACCATTGTGACACCATTGGACCAAACACAAAAAAGGGGCTGTTGTGTCACCTAAGGGTCTTGTGGACCCAAGGGTCCATTTTGACACAATGGGGCTTCCTGTCATAAATGGACCATTGTAGCACCAGGAGGCCTAAAGGAACAAAGGGGTCGTGGTGACACCATGGGGCCAAACACAACCATGGGTCCATTGTGACACTATGGTATCTCACAGAACCAAGGGCCCATTGTGACATCATGGGGCCTAATCAATAAAAAGGGCTGTTGTTGTATCAATATGCATTATGGACCAAGAGTCCATTTTGACACCATGGGGCCTCATGGAACCAAGGGACAATTGTGACATAATGGGGGCCTAACAGAACCAGGTGGCCGTTGTGACACCATGGGGCTTCATGGTCGATTTTAAATCCTGTTGCCAGAAAGAACTTAGGAAATATTGTGATGCCACGAAATCTAAAAGAATCAACGGGCCTTTGGGGAACCATGGGTCCTGACAGAACCGAGGCACCATTGTGACACCATGGGGGCTAACACAACCATGTGGTCATTGTGACACCATTGGGCCTGATAGAAGGAAGATATCATGTGACACCATTGGACCTCAAGGCACACATAAGCCATTGGTGACACCATGAGACCTAACAGAATCAGCCTCTGATGTGAGGAAGAGCCTGCTGTTCCCCTAGTCCCTGGCATCTCCAACCTGGGCAGACACTGCTGCCACTACCTTGTTCTCATTCAACAGGGAAAGCGACAAGCTCTCTGGGTCACTGTCCTGCTCTCCTGCAGCCTCTCTTTCTGGCAGCTCTTCCTTCTCCTGCTTTTCTTCTGGCTCCTTTTGAGAAGTGTCCCAGGCCTGCCAGACATCAGAGACAATGTTCTGCTCTGCCAGCTGCTCAGGGGACAGGAGCTCAGACCACTCTCCTGCCTCTACTGTGGAGCCTTTGCTTGAGATGGAAACACTGGGCTGCTCCTGACAGCCTGCATCCACCTCTTGGAGGACACTTGACTGCTCCTGGGTGTATGTGGACCTGTCTTGCATGAGGCAGTTGCTGAATCCTGCAAGAAGGCCTCTGCAGATGCTGCCACCATGCCCTTCGTGCCCCTCGACCAGCTGCTCTATCTGGGAGGACCACAGACACTTCCATGCTGGCAGAGTCCCAGTCCGGAGCGGCGCGCTGCATGTGGGTTGCGAGGATGGCAGGTACTGGTCCTGCCTTACCACTGAGCTGTACCGGAGCCCTTTGGTTGTGCTCTCCAGGGAAGGGGTTCCCTGGGCTGTGCCCGCAGAGTGCTCCATGGGGAAGGTGGCACCAGCTCTCGCTGGCCCCTGGCCATGGAGCCCACAGCAGGTGCTGTGCCTCTGGGAGAGGATCCAGAGGCTTCTGCTGCTGCTGCTGCTGCTGGCAGAGAGGGGAGCTTGACACTGCCAGAGGCTGCTCCCACAGCACGTGCTGTGTCCCTGGGAAAGGATCCACAGGCTTGTGCTGCTACTGGCAGAGTGGGCAGCTTGACACTGTCAGAGGATGCTCTTGATGTTTGACATCCGAGCTGGCGTGGAGGTGTCAGTGCCAACACTGGGCCGTGAAAAGCCGGCAAGTCTGACACTGACAAACTCCGTGGCTGTGTGACAGTGCCGTGGGGCAGGGAGTGCCCGCCATCCTGGCTGCCCCTCCGTGTGTGGGATCTGGTGGGGCTCCGTGAGCGGATGGCTCTGGGCCACAGAGTCGGCCTGTCCCCAGGGAGGGGCGTGATGGTCGTCCAGGTGACCTGTGGTGCACCTGTGGATGCCTGGGGGTCACCTGTGGGAAGCAGGAGGAGGTGTGGCATGGAGGTGGCTGCATCAGCACGGTGTCCCTCATGTGCTGGACCTGGCCCCGAGGCAGGTGCTGGCCAGGGGCAGCCAGGCAGGGCTGGGTTGCCAGCTGTGCTGGCTGCCTCTGGGCTGTTGCTGTCCCTGGGCCACGGCAGCGCCAGGCCCTCCATGGATTAAAGCTTGGTGCCAGGCCTGGCTGTCTCTGCCCCAGGGCTTCCCCCAGCTCCCACTGCAGCCTGTACCTCCATCCCTGTCCCTCACCTGTCGCTGCTGGTCCAGCAGTGGCTGCCCCTCA
The DNA here is from genome assembly GCF_009819885.2 of Catharus ustulatus. NCBI lineage: Eukaryota > Metazoa > Chordata > Aves > Passeriformes > Turdidae > Catharus > Catharus ustulatus. The sequence continues at coordinate 108,594 of NW_024879562.1, forward strand.
CGGGGCTGGTGACATTGTGGGAGTGCTCTGATGAACGCTGACCACAATCACCCAGGGGAGCTGCTGCCTCCTGAGAAGCTGCTGCCTCCTCAGAGAGCTGCTCTCCTGGGAGAGAGCACTGCAGGGATTGGCAGCCCCCACTGTCACCATGCGGACCTGCATCACAGTGTCCTCTGGGCACGATGTCACTGTGGGTCACAAAGGCCCGGTGGGCATGGCTGCCCCTTGTCCCACAGGCCTGGCGATTACCATGCAGCCACTGCTAGGCACAAAGGAGGCCTTTTTTAGGCCTTTGTGCCTGGAATTTACCGATGCTTGTTCCTCTCCCAAGGACCTGCAGCTCTCTCTTGTCCCACCTAGTGTTCCTCCCCTAAACATCCCCAAAGAGCCCCTGTGCCGTACCAAAGCACTTTTCCCACTCAGCCCACCACATGTCCCATTTCCTTAGTCCCATCCTCAGGTAGAAAATTCCTCCAGCCCCACAAAAGGACCTCTGGGGTCAGGGCAGATTCCTGAGCCTTCTGGTGTGGGCAGAGCTTGGGATTGTCAGAGGGACACGGGGTCTGTCACTGATCCATGTGGTGGGGTTAGGGGGACAGAGCTGTCCCCAAGGCTTTCCTTGCACCAGGGGCCTCTCTGGACACCCAGTGTCCCTGTGAGAGCAGTGATGGCTCTGGGAGGTTTTGGGATATTCTAGTCTGAATGGCTCTGGCAATGGCATGGATCTCAGGAGCCAAGTCCTGCCCCAGGTGTTCCCAGGGCTCCAAATCCCTTCTCCTGCTGCAGGTCTCTGCAAAGAGAGGGGTGGGGACAAATCCCTCTCATGTCCCAGTGGACAACGGTGTCATGATTTGGGCTCTGCCTTTCAGGACTGCAACTGGTGGTGACACCTGGGTCCTGTCCCCCTCCAGCAGCATGAGGAGATGATCATCTCTGGATAATCCCCCTTATCCCCTGGGAACCCTTGGAATTTCCCTGCAATAATCAATAAACCCCTTCAGCATAACAACTCTGTAGGCATGTGTGCTTGTTCTCATGTCCATGTGTGTGTTCCCATGTCTGTGTTCTGTGTGCATGTGTATTACTGTATCCCTGTGTGTTCCATGTCACTGTGCATTCCCATGTCCACATGGGTTCCCATATCCATGTTCCGTGTCCCTGTGTGTTCTGTGCCCCTTGTTCACCCCTGTGAATCTCCGCTCCCTCCCCCAGCATGACCAGAGTCACTCCAGAAGCTTCTAGGGGTGTCTCTCCCTTACCCCCCACCCCCACCGTGTGCCCTGGAACACTTAGGGGATATCTTGAGGGCACCCAGGCAGGACTCCTGGGTGCTGGGCAGGCTCCACTGCTGTTGTGACTGAGGAGCAGCAGTTGCCCATTGCAAACACTGTCACCACCACCATCATGACCATCACCACCCTGCCCTCCATGATGCCCCCATGTCCTCCCCCATGGTGACCCACCCTCCTCCCCCACCTTCTGTCCCCTGTCCATGTCCCACTTTGTGTCCCACCCTCATGGTGACCCCCAGATGTCCCTGATGCACCCCCCAGCCTCTTGGAGAACCAATTCCTGGCCCACATGTCCTCCTGTGTCCTCATGGTGTCCCTCATCCCCCTGTCCTTCCCAAGGTGACCCCTTGATGCCCCAAATGTCCCTCCCAACCACTCAGAAAGCCAGATGCTGCCCTGGCTAAACATCTGGTTGATGGGCTCCATCCATCCTCTGTTCCCACCATGTCCCCCCATGTCCATTCCCATGATGACCTCCCAGTCTCTTCCCCCATGGTGATCCCCCAATGTCCCAATATCCCCCAAAGCCTGTCAGAGATCCAATTGCTGGCCTGGATCCCAGCCTGAGTGAACATCTGGTTGATGGGATCAATCTGCCTCTCCATGTCCCTGCTCTTCATTATTCTCTCCATCGATGACCCTCCTGCCGGAGGGGAGCAGGGGGACACAGGAGGGCATGGTGGCCACCAGGACAGCTGGTGGCCATGGGGTTGGTGGGGTCATGGGGATGGTCATAGGGCTTGGTGACCACCAGCACATGGCCATGGGGCTGGTGGTCATCAGCATGACAATCATGGGGATATTGATGGCCTTAGGGGGGCTGGTAGCCATCAATATTATGGTCATAGGGCTTGGTGGCCACAGACATGGTGGCCATGGAGAGATGGTCACAGGCCTTCAGGGTTGTCATTATGGGGCTGGTAGGCATTGAGATGGGGTCTGGTGGCCACAGGGAGTTGCTGGCTGCAGGGATTGGGGGGGGTGTGGCTGATGGTGGAGACAGGAATGCAACATTGATGGGTTTTTTTGATGACATTGTTTATTGATGTTCACCCTCTTTCATTGGGGCTTGGAACTTCCTGTGCTTACAGATTCAATTGGTCAAAGATCTTGTGTTTGGTGTCTGTTCTGGCCAAATTGTTTGTGCAGCTCCAGCCCAACTACAGCTGTCACAGGGGCGGTAGCCATGGAGGGGTTGGTTGCCATCAAAGTTGGTAGCTCTGAAGTTGGTGGCCATAAGGCTGATGGCCACAGGGTCTGGTGGCCATGAGTGGGAAGTCTGTGGCCATGGACATTGGGATGGTGGCCATGAAGATGGTGACCCTCAGGGTGGTGGCCATTTGGTTTGGTGGTCATGGGAGTTGGGTTGGTGGCCAAGGAGGGTTGATGCGCCCCAGGGGTTCCCCCCTTTGTCCCCCAGTGCCCCCTGAAGATGCCCAAGCTCATGCCACTGTTGCTGACACCTTGGCTGATGGTGCTCAAGATCTTGTTCCCCATGGTCCTCCTTGGAACAACCCTCCAGTTCATTGCATGGAACAACCTGGAGGGGGACGGTGGGGCAGGACGTGTCCCCATGTCCCCATAGCCCCCTGTTTCCCCCATCCCCAATCCCCCCATTCCCATGGGCCCATGTCCCACCTGAACCCTGCCCTCTGCTCATGGGTCACCTCCATGGTCACCTTCATGGTCCACGGTCACCTCCAGCTCCTCCCTGTCCCCTCTCTCTCACTTCCTCTGTCCCTTTGACAATCTCCAGCTGGTCTTGACTGTCTCCATATCCCCACCACCACGTCCTGTTCACCTTGAACATCTCCATAGCCCCCCTCATGTCCCCATGTCCCCACCACCTCTCCACATTACACTGCCCCTCTCTGTGTCCCCAATTCCATCTTCTATCCCCTCTACCTCCTCCCTGTCCCCTCCACATGTGCCACCACCATGGCCTGGTCACCTCCACGATCTCCAGGTGTCCTTGACCCTGTCTCCTCCCTCCCTGTTCCCACCATCTCCTGGTCACCTCAACCATCTGATTCCTCTTCCCACCACCATCTTCAGGTGACATTGACCATCTTTGTGCCATCTCCACTATCTGCCGTCACCTTGACCATGTCCTCCTGGCTACCATTCCCATCCCTATGATCTCACCACCATGTCCATGTCCTCTCCATGTCCCCTACTCCACGTTTGGGTCCTATCTTGTCTCTGCCCCCACTTTCATCTCCATGTCCCCTCTGCTGTCCCCTCCACCATGGCTTGGCCACCTCAATCTCCTCCCTGTCCACCCCCCTGCACACTGTGTCCCTCTGTTCCCCTCTCTCCCCATCTCCCATCTTCTGCCCTCAGCTCAACTTTGTCCCACCCCTTGGCTCCAGCCCCACTCACAGGAACACCCCTGGCACTGTTACCACAACATCCCTGGCACTGTCACCGCCATGTCCCCTGGCACTGTAACCACTGCACCCCTGGCCCTGTCACCACCACACCCCTGGCGATGTCACTGCCATATCCCTGGCACTGTCACCATAACGTTCCTGGAACTGTCATCGCTGCACCCCTGGCACTGTCACCACCACACCCCTGGCACTGTCACCTCCTGTCACCCCCATGTGTCTGTCAGCCCCGTGCCACTGTAACCCCCAAAACGTGACACTGATGGGGTGCGGCAGGGTCTGAATTAGGGGGGGTAGGTTGAGGGAATCACCTGATGCCATCTGGTGTCACCCCAAGTGCCCCCCCTGTCCATGGGGCACCCAACAAGTGTCCCAAACACCCCCACCCCACTCATTTACTATCAATAAAGGGAACTTCTCCTCCCCTATCCCAAACTGCCTGGGGTTTTTTTTGGGGGGTGGGGACCCCCAGGGCAGCCAATCATGGCCCAGGGTCATGAATTGGGAGGACGTGGACCACGCTGCTGACACAGCCCAGCTTTCCCAGGGAAAGGCTGAGCTGTTTCCTCCCTGTAAGGGTTCTGCTGTTCTCTTGGTACCATCAGACCTTTCCCAAGAGCCCTTCCAGCTTTCTGGGCACAGCCACACAAGCTCCTGGTGCCCATTTCTCACTGGAGGCACCTTCCCCAAGTACCCTCTGCTTTGCTGGCATCCCCAGCACAGGCCAGGGCACCTCAGAGCCCCTGAGGATGCGGGTGGAGCACCCATGAAGCACAAACGCCTGAAATTAAGTGGGGCTCACTGAGAGGGGAAAGCTTCCCAGGGGTGCAGGGTGGATCCAAGAGCTCCCAGGATCAGTGGGATGTGAGCACAGCTTGTCCCTGGAGCAAGAACAATCTCCAGTTCTGCCCCTGGGACTCAGACAGCAGCTACCTGGGAGCGGTTGACACCCCGTGCTGCACATTCCCAGCTCCCCACATTGGGTGACACCCAGTGCTGAGTATTCCCAGCTCCCCGCAGGAGTGGTGACACCCTGTGGTGTGCATTCCCAACTCCTTGACACCTGGCTGATGCTGCATGCTGTGGACTCCCAACTGCCCAGGAAGCTGAGAACAAGGTTTATAGGGAAGCCCCTTCCGTTGGCTCACGGGGTGCAGGAGGGATGCCCGGGCTTTCCAAATGCCTGGAAATGCCCAGGAGCCTGGGAGAAGCCAGATCCGAGCCCAGCCCCAGACAGCATCAGGCCTTGTGCCCGGATCACGAATCCCAGCTGGAATGTCCTGGCTTTCACGAGAGACCTGCGAGAAGCACAAAATATCCCAGGGTCAGGGCCAGGCTGCGCAGAGGTGCCAGGTCCCCCCTGCGCACTCCCACCCGGAGCTGCACCAGCCCAGCTGCACACTCAGAACCTGCACAGCCCTGCCGGCAATCAGGGCTTCAGGGACACCCTGAGTCACCGTGGCCACGGGCACCTGGCCACCGCCTGCGGAACCACGGAATGGGGCCAGCTGAGAGCCCTGTCAGGGCACAAACCCCACGGCCCAGCCCAGAACCGCACCTGCCCCACGGGACAACGGGGCAGATCCCAGCCCGGGCCCCGCGCTCCCCGAACCGGCTCCGAGCCCGGCACGGGGACTCGATGCCACCAAGGGCAAAACCTCCGCTGCCGGAGGGACGGATGGCGAGCTCGCCCGGCCTCAGAGTAATTCTAGAGCTAAAGCGGTGAGAGACATCAGCTCCGCTCAGATAATACATGCCAGCGCTCATCCCGGGCCCGGCAAGCGCCTCCTCCTCCGGCCCGGCCCGGCGCTCCCGGCCCAGAGCCGCCGTTCCCAGCGCGGGCCGCTCCCCGCGGCCGCAGCCGGGCCCGGCAGCGCAGCCCTCGGCACGGTGCCGGAGCAAAACTGCCCAGGGCAGACCCGGCCCGGCACGGCGCTTCCTGCGGGCCCGGATGGATGGATGGATGGATGGATGGATGGATGGATGGATGGATGGATGGATGATGGTGGCTACTGGATGAATCAAAATGATGGATGATGTTGATTGTGATGATGATGAAGATGGGGGATGATGGCAGATGCTGGTCAGTAATTCCATGGAAGAGTCAGTGGTTGATTGGATGGGGCTGGGGTCAATGGGTGCTCAGTGACGAGTGAGGAGGGAATGGTGAGAAGGGACTGGGAGGAAATGGTGCATGATGGATAATGGATAGTTGGGTGGATGATGCATGGACATATGGAAGGACATAACGATGCCCACACCCATCAGTGTCCCCTCTCTGTTGTGCTACAGCCGACCCAGAGGATGCCCCCACCCTCAATGGACACCCCAACTGAGGCCCCCACAGCTGAGGTTCACCAAACTGCACATCCCCATTCTGAGGCCTCTCCATCTGAATCCCCCTTGGCACAGGCAGTGTTGGGAGAGCTGAGGATGTCCAGTGTCAGCCCCGACTCCGTGCAGCTGCAGTGGAGCATCCTGGAGGGCTCCTTGGACTCCTTCACTCTGCAGTACCGGGATGCCCAGGGCCAGCCCCAGGCCCTGCCCACTGATGGAGGATCCCGATCAGTGACAGTGCCGGGGCTGTCCCCGTCCCGCCAGCACCGCTTCCACCTCTATGGGCTGCGGGGAGGGAAAAGGATTGACCACGTCTCCACTGAGGCCACCACTGGTGAGGGGCTGTAGGAACTCCCCCAGGGCCTCTCAGGGAATGGAGCTGGAGTGGGGACAGGACTGGAGTGGGGCCCAGGGGGAGCCTGGGGGAATGGGGAATGCTGAGGACTGGGGGATTCAGGGGAAAGTGGCAGCTGGAGGCAGCCAGAGATTGGAGGGGATTGGAACACATGGAGAGGCTCTGATCAGATGGGGACTGAGAGGAACTGGGAAGAGTTCAGGGGACTGGCTAAAAGTGACACGTGGGGTAATCTGGGGCAGGGTGAAACTGTGTGGAACTGGGGAATAGAGGGAACTGGAACAAACTGGGGCTGGGGTGGAGCTGAGGACTGTCAAAGACTGGGGGAAGCTGGGCACTGGGGAGAATTTGTGGGATACTGGGTAGCTGTGGAGATCTGAGAACTGGGAGGGACTGGGGACTTGAGGGAACTGGAGGAATATGGGGGATTAGTTATTGGGGTGACTGGGAGCAATTTGAGAGTTGGGGGGATTGGGCCAGCACAGTGGGGACCAGGGAGAACAGTGGGGTTAGAAGGGGCCTGGGAACAACTGGGAAAAACTGGGAGCTGGGGGTAGCCAGAGGACTGCGGGGATCTGGAGATTAGGGGCAATGTAGCGCTGGGAGAAAACGGCAGGAGAACTGGAGACTGGGAGAACTGGAGGGAAAACTTGGGACAACTGGGGGTGTGTGAGGAACTGGGGGCAACAGGAGACTGGGGTGAACTGAGGGCAAGTGGGGACTCAGAGGCCTGGGGGCAACTGGGAGGGGATTGTGAGGCACTGGGGGAACTGGGTCTGGGAGGAACTGGAGGGAACTGGGGACTGAAGGGACTGTGGGAAACAGGTCTGAGGGAGATTGAACACAACTGGGACAGAGGGAAATTGGAGAATGAGGGGAAACTGGGTCGGAGGAGGGATTAGGGACTATGGTGGAGTTGGGGACTGGAGAGGACTGGGGGAAACTGGGCACTGGGGAAAACTCAGGAGACTGGAGGAAACTGGAGGGATCTGGGGATTGGGAGATACTGGAGGAAACAGGTCTGGCAGGCATTGGGGGAAACAGGGGGTTTAGGGTGAGTGGGGGGACTGGGTCTTAGGAATCTGGGGAAAATTCGGGGGAACTGGGACATGTTCATAAGGCACAGAGTGAGGGCAGGGCCAGGGGCCCATGGGAGGGTTTGGGGTGTCAGCAGTGAGGGGTTTGGAGTGATAACAGTGGTTTTTGGGGTATCAGTGGGGGATTTTGGGGTGTCAGCTGGGCCGTTTTAGGTGTCAGCAGTGTGTCCTTCCCCAGGTGCCCCAGGGACCCTTTTGGGTGGGCTCCGTGTGGCCCCGCAGTGCCTGGCTGCACTGGGACTCCCCACACGCCCCCCCGATGGCTATGAGCTGGAGTAAGCCCCCCCGGGGGGCCCCATCAGGAAATGACACTCCAAAAGACCCAAAAAAACCTGTATGTCCCCCCAGTATCTCATGGGGAACCGCAATAGCCCCCTGGGAACCCCAATACCCTCCTCTGCTAGTGGTACCCCAATACACCTCTGGGGGACCCCAATAATGCCTTTGGGCATGTCAATACCTCGCTGGGGACTCCGCTGTCCCCCTGGGATACCCCAATACCCCTCGTGCCCCCAGACCCTGTGGCTACCTCCTGAGGCACTCTGGGTTCTGGGGGCTGGAGCCGGCAGGACGCTATGGGGTGCGGCTGTGGGGCCCAGGGGGAGACCCCCAAACTGCCCCCCTCGAGGCCACCTTTGACACTCGTGGGTGGGGGGAACTGGGGGGTGTTGGAGGCATCTTGGGGGGAAGGACACCTGGGCCCACCCCGGGGGTGAGGTTATTGATGGGGAAGATCCTTGGAGGGAGGGCTGGAACTTTGGGGGCCACCTGGACCCCCGGGTGCTTTTGGGGGCGTGGGTGGGTCCATGGGAGGGGGACACCCGGGGGAGGGGTTGGGTTATGGTGGGGGGGCACCCAAGCGTCCTTTTGGAGGAGGGGGGTTATTTGGGGTTTTGGGGGTGGTGTCCTGGAGTGAGGGGGTGCCTGGGGATCTGGGTCCTTTGGGAGGGGACTGGGTTGAGGGAAAGGGTGAGTCCTTGAGAGAGACACTCGGTTACCTGGGGCTGTTTGGAGGGGGTAAGTCCTTGGGGAAGGGGATGTCATTTTGTGGGGCTGGGACATGGACAGAGAGGGTGAAACCCATGGTGGGGGACACCTGCAACCCTGGTTCCTTTTTTAGGGGGAACTGTGTCCTTTGGGTAGGACAGCTCCACCCCTGGATCATCTGAGGGAGGCTGAGATCCTGGGGGTGGCACCAAGACACCCGAGTTTCAATGGGAGGCACTGGGGGGGGTGGCCACCAGCTGGAACTTTAGACTATGGGATTTTATTGCAGTTGATGTCATTTTAAAGGAGAGAACAGAAATGGGAGGAGGTGACATACGCAGATATGTTTTTCTCTCTCAGGAATCATCCTGAATGGCAGAGAGATTGCAGTATCAGACTGCCCTCTGATCTCTTGAAAACGACAGTAAAGTTAATAAAAAGACAGTAAAGCTGCATTCATTCTGATCAGGTTTATCAAACAGAGGCACAAGAACAGGAATTACTGGCCTGTTTAAACCACCCCCTGAAAAGTCAGAGGAAAAGGAAGATTCCAAGGGATCATTAACTCCTACTCCAGCTCCCTCAAGGAAGAAACAAGCTGAGCCATCTTCTCCCTCACTGATTCTTAAATTATATCCCGCATTGCCCGACAGTGATAATGAAAATAGTGAAAGTAGTGAAGACGAGGATTTTTACCCAAATGGTCACGTAGCATCCCAGACCAGAAAATAAACAACAAAAAAAAATGCAAACACCTTTACAAAAGCTGGGGGAGGAGAGGTGCTAGTTAAAGTACCCTTCTCTACTATTGATTTGGAGGCATGGGAAAGAGCAGCTAAGAACTGCCAAAGTGATCCCATAGGCATTGCTGAACGATTAAAATTTATAGTCACACAACACACACCTGATTGGGCTGACATTCAGTTACTGTTGGATGGTTTAGCAGAAACAGAGAAGCAGTTAATTTTGAAAACAGCAAGAGATCTAGCAGATACCTTCCATAGAATAAGACAAAAGAATGTTACAGATTTTTTCTTGTGTCAGGCGGCGACCTCTTTTATGGTCTGAGGTCGCTTACCTGTACAGTAAAGGGTGGTCTAAGAGTTCTTATTTTGCAGGCAGGGCGCAGCAGGGCACGAAAGAAGACTCGAGAGCTGTTGTTCTGAGGTTTCCAAGGTCGTTTATTCTTCCTTATCTAAGGAATTTTCTGTCTACCTTACAGCGGTCCACTCTGCAACTCATCCAAGGCTGTTCTCCTGCCCTCCGGGGCAGGACTTATCTTTTATACTCTAATTTACGTCTACTTTATTTACAATTAATCACCAATACTTTATACCCACTTTACACCGAGCAGTTTTCCCTTCACCAATCCCGAGTTGGCATCCCGACCCAGAAGATGGATGCCATGAAGAAGAAGAATTTCTTACTACGCCACAAATCCTCCATCTTGTGTCCAAAAACCCCTTAATATAAACAATCTTTAAAACCTTATTTTTCTACCTTCTAACACATCAATTTACACTCTACTTATTTCTGTGACTCTGTAATTCTGTATATAAAGATGGTAATTTCTCCCAGGGACTTAGATCGAACTCACAGAGATTTTTGGCACCTTGCCAAGGCTTCTGAGCCCCCTGTACAGGCTCCAGGGAAGCCAGGGGAATACCCTGGGTTCCCACATCTCCCCCCTCTGTTTGCACTAAAAGAACCTCTTTAGTTGCCCTGTCTATAGCCCGCCGTATGCATTGAATAACGCATGGCAAAACAAACAACAGAATTACGAGTCCTACTAATACATATAATCCTATCCTTAAAAGTTCTCTCCACAACGGTGAAAAGCTAAAGAAATCAAACACACCATCCAACAACGGTCCAGTGACTTCTCCAAGTTTGGTCACACCTTCTTGTAACTGTTTTATATCTTCATGAATTGATTACGTGCAGCTTCTTTGATGTCTCTCAACACGTCACGTGGAAGTCTCGCCGCTTGCTGAGCTGGGTCATCCTCCGGTGGATCACCTGCTAGCTGCGCCAAGGTGAGAGCTGCATTTGGCCCACCTTGATACTTTGTTCTCAGCTCCTGCAGTGCCCTTCTCCATCTGCCGTCCCAGATGAGTGCTTGTGTGTCTGTAAGAATCAATGACACAAGAGACCTGAGATCAAATGGAGTTAAATTATACATATTGAGGGTGCCCTTTAAAAGTTGTTTAAAATATGAAGATCCCAGTCCATTGTCTCTTATAGCTCTGATCAAATCCTTGATCACATCATGAGTTAATCTCTCCCATCTTGGATTTTGCCCTTGGGCGTCATAAGCCACTGGCATTGCAATGTCCCCTGTACCAATCACTGGACATGATCTATCTCTTGCCAGGTTTCTTCTTATGTCTGCCCAATCTATCATTGCCTGCGGTGCAGATGGTTGCGCTTCCATTGGCACTGACCTGTAGAAAGGAGCTATTTGCTGTGTCTGGGTCCATGCTGCTTCACTCACCGGAATGGCTGGTACCTGTATTCTCTGTGCTGTTTCTGGTCTTGGCTGTGGAATAACGATCTGCGACTCTTGAGTTGTCCGGAAAATCTGCGGAAATTCTGTCCTCATCTCTGGATAAGATTCCAAGCTTGCTCCCATGTGCTGCAAAAAAGCTTTGATAATTTCTTTTGGAGTCATAATTGATTGTCCTTGGCCTGATGCACTAGCACCTGCTGCCCATGCCGGAATCCCCTCCGACGCTGTGATACACAATGTATCACCCTGTTGTTCTTTTGGACTTTCCTGCAACTTTTTCTTGGAAGAGGATTTTTTGTAAGAAGTTGGAAAAAAGTCTTGCATTGTTAAGGTTTTACCACTAGTTGTTTGCCCCGTTAGGGTTGACTGTGCTTTTTGTTTCACCTTTTTGCTGCTTATTTTTTCTGATGAATCTGGGAATCTCTTCAAAGTTTCACACAGTTCGTGCAAATTGCGTGAGACACTTTCAGCTATTACCTTCATGAGAGACTGTCTACTTGGTTGCCATGGAAGCGGAGGCTCGCTGCTGAGACTAACTGTGTCTGCACTGAGGGAAACGCCTCCTGCCTGGGCACGCCCCGTCTCCGCTTGCAGAGCCCCGGGGGTGTGGCCGCTTCTATCCTGACCACGCCTCCCCACTGCCCGCACCGACGTAGCCCTGCCCTTGGACACGCCTCCTCTCGTATCCTGATCTCCCTCACTGTCGCTTGTCTCAGCCCCCTCCGAGCTAGACCCGCCTACTTCGCTCTCATTTGAGCTGTCACTTTGTTTTCTGCTCCGCCCCCTCTTCGCTTCCGGACTCTCCGCCCCTATAGCTGACACTTCCGTATTTCGCGTTCCGCGCGCACGCCCACCGCGCTTCGTCGCCATCGCGCACGCGCCCGACGCTGTCCCTGTTACTATGGTCACTGCACTTGCTTTTTCTGTGTCCGCTACGGTTCGGACTGTTGCTCCACCCGCCGCCGCCACCGCGCCCGCGCTAACCGCGCATGCCGCGTCCGACGTTCCCGCGATCGGCATGGAGCTCGCCGCCCCGCCCACTCCCGGGCTGGAGGTCAGCGCAGCCCTCCCCGTGCCTGGGGTCGAGGCTGGCCCGCGTACCCCGGCCGCCCCGCCCGTCCCGCGCGTCCCGGCCGCCGCCGCGATTGGCTGAGTCCCGCCTATCCCCGCGACTGCGCGCACCGGATCCGCGCTTTTCCCCGCTGTGTCCGCGGTAGTTTTTGACTTTCCCGTCTCCGCCTCTGCCCCACCCGTCCCCCCTAGAGGTGCTTGTACCGCCCCCCCGCGCTCTGGGGACAAGGTGTCCGAGAGGCTGTAAAAACAGAAATCTAAATCCTCCAATTCACTCGGAAAAATTTCTAGCTTAAGCTTTCCTTTCCTGGGATGGGGTGTTCTAGGTATTCTTGGGGGTCCTGGAGTTTCTAGGGATACACCTTGACCTTCTTCGGGTCCTTCATCTATATCTGAAGCCCCTTGCTGATAGCAAGATTCCTCCGCTGGCTGATGGCCAGACGGCAAAAGATCTCCCTCCCCCAGCTGCTGGCTAGAGTGGGATCCTCCCTCTGCTCCCGAGGGACCCAGAATCGCCCTCCGGCAACTCTGTAAATTTGCACTTCTGTGCGAAATAACTTCCAGCATCACCCGTGCCGGAGACAAGAGCTCTAACGCCTCTTTATCTCTCTGAGTCGCTAAGTGGTACAAAGATCTATTGATCTGTTCCCAAAAATTTGGCTCGAATAATAAATCCGCCTCGGCACTTGGAAACTTGAGCTTCACCCATAAAAGCAGATTTTTAAGTTCCTTATCTGGGATGGGCATGGGATGAGCTGACATCTCCCCTTTTAAGGTAGCTAGGAGATTGATTTGTTCCTGGCTGAATCCACCCCCCATGTTCTGAATTTTGACCTGTCTTACCAAAAGCAAGTCCTCTAAGTCGAACCGGATGGTTTTTCCTGGTCTCTGGCCAGCAGATCACAGGAGAGGAGTCCCGGGTTTCCTCCCTTCCGATTCTGGCTTGGAGCTGTCTTCCTCTCAGCGAAGGTCAAAATCTCTTCCCTGCAGCTTTCTCTGCCTCTGGGATATCTTCTGTCGACGGTGCTCACCTTTGTGAAGCCACCTCCAGCTCACTGCGCTCTCGCCCTCTTCGTGCTGGCCCTCTTCACACCTGCTTGTCGCTCACTTCGTGAGCCCACCTTTCGTGCCCACCCAGGGACGCCAAACTGTGACAGGCGGCGACCTCTTTTATGGTCTGAGGTCGCTTACCTGTACAGTAAAGGGTGGTCTAAGAGTTCTTATTTTGCAGGCAGGGCGCAGCAGGGCACGAAAGAAGACTCGAGAGCTGTTGTTCTGAGGTTTCCAAGGTCGTTTATTCTTCCTTATCTAAGGAATTTTCTGTCTACCTTACAGCGGTCCACTCTGCAACTCATCCAAGGCTGTTCTCCAGCCCTCTGGGGCAGGACTTATCTTTTATACCCTAATTTACGTCTACTTTATTTACAATTAATCACCAATACTTTATACCCACTTTACACCGAGCAGTTTTCCCTTCACCAATCCCGAGTTGGCATCTCGACCCAGAAGATGGATGCCATGAAGAAGAAGAATTTCTTACTACGCCACAAATCCTCCATCTTGTGTCCAAAAACCCCCTAATGTAAACAATCTTTAAAACCTTATTTTTCTACCTTTTAACACATCAATTTACACTCTACTTATTTCTGTGACTCTGTAATTCTGTATATAAAGATGGTAATTTCTCCCAGGGACTTAGATCGAACTCACAGAGATTTCTGGCACCTTGCCAAGGCTTCTGAGCCCCCTGTACAGGCTCCAGGGAAGCCAGGGGAATATCCTGGGTTCCCACAGGTTCTTAGAGATCCATTGGAAAGTTGAGCTGAATAAAGTAGTGGTAAAGGCCTAAACTCTGCCTTTTGCCCATCCTGACAGTCCAAACTACAGTGCTGGTGGCAGGAGGCAGCTGTAACAGCAGGGATGAGCTGTGGGGCAGTGTGCCAGGGTGTGCTCACTGTGCACCTACGAGCACCACCACCATCAGTTGTCCACTCACCAGCGGGGCCCTCTGCCTGTGCTGCTGTCCAGCTCTGCAACCAGCTTTTCTGCTATCCCAGCAAGGGTTGTCTCCCATGGCACTCAGTGGCTCAGTGCTGCGGAGGGTTTCGGCGAGGGAAGAATGCAATCAAATCAGTATGATTGGTAAAGCATTGTTGAACTTTACTGCTCTTATCACTCATTATTATACCCTTGCTAAAAGCGTACAGCATACTTGCTATTATTTCATTGACTCATCATGTATTCAGCAGGTGCATGATTGGCTAAAGCAAGGCAAGCAACAGAGGGTTCCTTTTTTAACATGCTTAGAACGCATTCCCTCAACCACAATGATTAAGACACCTTCTCTCAACCACAAGTTCCTCATCTTCATCCTGTGTCTGGCTTGCAGCTGTCTCAGAGGCAAGCTGACCTTGCAACATATATATATAAGTATATATAGACATATAAATGCTTATACTCAGCATTTATCCTCAGCCAGAAGACACTCTAATGAACTATGGCCTTGTTCTATCAACCATTCCCCAACACGGTGCCATCGTGCTGCTACTCCCAGAAGTGCCCAATGGCTCCTGGCTGCTGCCATCCCATGGCCTGCAATGCCAGGAGGGAACAAGCAGTGCCTCCTGTGTCACCACACCCAAATACAAGGGCCGTGTGTAGCAGATGACAGCCAGGAGGGGCTGCCTGGTGCTCCCAGGCTGTTGGCTGCCTGCAGGGAATGCACAGCAGATCGTCCCTAGTGGCTCTTATCTCTCCTTTGTGGATGGACTGCCTGTGCTATGGTCCCAAGTAGGGTGAGGTAAGAAGGAGGGAGCTAGGAATGATCCTTGGAATGCTCTTTTCTAGTGATGCTACTTCCACATTCAGAATTGACCAGAACTGGCCTGACTGTGGCTCTCCATTCATTCATATGGAATCTAGATGTGTATGTCTACATAATTCTGCAGTGACATCACTGATGTCAGTGACTGGGGTACCTCAGTGACATCCAGATCACCTCCCGTCTGAATATTTTTGATGTTACAGTTCCCCCATAATTGCTGAGAACATGCAGTGTAGCACAAAAACCCTACTGAGTCTAGAACACTTTGTCTAGATTCTGTGCCATATTTATACTCCATCATTTTAGACATCTCTGATATTTTCATCTATACATTAGAAAATGAGCTTTTGAGTGCAGGACATGAAATTTTTGATTGACACTGCTTTTGATGACAAATGGGTTTCATAAGAAATGCATTTATCATCTGATTTTTCTCATCTCTTGTAAAGTTTTTTCCTTACCTAAAAATGTCATTAGGGGTACACCCAGCACAATTGACTCTCAAGAGAGTGCGTCTGCCAAGAATTTGCATCTGTTTTGAATATTTTTATCCTCACTTTACAATGTGAGCAGAGGCACTGTCAGGTGTGAAGGGCCAGGTCTGGCTGTTCCCTGGGAGTTGCTCCATGGGGATTCAGCCAGGGCCCAGCAGGGCTGGATTGTTCAGGCTTGGCTTGGTGCTGTTCTGAGGCAGCTGCAGGTCCTTCCTCAGGGAGTTGCAGAGTGCCTCAGTCCTCAGGGCTGGAGGAAATCAGGGCACTGGGACAAGAGAAGCCCCTGGGGGGTTCCCTCCTGGGGTGGCCATTCCTGCTGCCCACCCTGTCTGGCAGGGAGTGGGAGCTCTACAGCCTCAGGAACCTGCTGCTGGCTGTGCTGCCTGTGGCACTTGGGAGCTGGCAATTGCTGTGTGGGCCATTGTCAGGTTTAGCCTGGAGCTGAGCCCAGCTGGGGGGGCTGTGAGAAAGCAAGGAGCCCAAGGAGGCAGAGAGCAGGGCAGTGTGTGAGGCAGTGCCCGTTTGCAGCAATGGAAGCCTGACTGGGAGCTGGGGCTGCAGGCCGCTCCATGGCGGGTGCCTTGCCCGGGGCTGCAGCGCTCAGGGCTCACCCTCTCCTCACAGTGACCTCGCAGACGGCCCCTGGTGCCGAGTGCCGAGAGGAGCTGCTCCATGGGCATGGGCACAAGGACACAGCCTCTGCTGAGCCACAGCAGTCCTTGCTCCAGGCACTCTCCTTGCTCGGCAGCCATGACTGGTAAGAAAGGCCCCGGTCACTCTGTCTCTCTCTTAGCGTTAAGGGAGGTTAGAAGTGTATCTTGCTAGAGCCTCTGAGCCCTGACAGCCCAGAGCGCCAAAGAGCACTGGTGAAACCACTCCAGACAGTGGGAGGATAAAGATTTGAGAGCAGCCTTTTCTTGGCCTTGCTCTGCAGCTGTGCTCCAGCTGCAGCAGGTCTGTGCTGTTTGCTCTCTTTGCTGCTGCTTCATGGAGCTGCAAAGGGAATCTTGATAGAGGAGAGAAAGCTGTGGGAGGAGATGATTTGCTGGCTGAAGGCAGGAGCAGGATGGCTGCAGTTTTGAGTGTAGAGATTTGGGTGCCTTGGCGCTCAGTGGGACTGAGTAAGATTTCTCTCTGGTCCCACTGCTGACAGCAATGGCAGGTGACAGGGTCTCCCTGTGACCTCCTGCATGTGAGTCCCAGAAGCAGCTCCAGGGAGTTCCTCTTTCTGACAAGTGGACTGAGTTGTGCTTTCAAGTCCCTCAGCCTGTCATTGCTTCTGAAGGGCTCATGTCCGAAGACAAGGAGAAAAAGAGGAAAGCTTCCAGGAATCTTGCACTTTTGGAATTAAACTTTTTTCCTTCTCACTACTTCATATACACCTGAGATGTTTGGTCAATACTCACCATGTGTTCCACAATTAAACACAGACAGAAGGAGGCCCAGAGATGATAACCCTACAAGTGTTAGGTGGTATTGCTTGTCTTTTTGGTGTCTGGGTTGGCATTCACTCAGTGGTGGATGCTTCATTCACACAGGAGCAAGGACTCCATTGACACTGGGGTAAGCATGAAAAATCTACCACAAGGCATCTCCTTGTGTAGTCACATTTACTCTGCTCTTTCTCTTCTGCTTGCTCTTCCCCATTTCTGTTTGGTGCCCTGTGAGGTGCAGAGAGCTTCTGCAGGTGTGGGGGGTCTGGGTGACACTCAGGGGTGCCCGTGGGATCGGTCTCCAGCCCTGTGCTGCAGCCCTGATGCCTCACACACCTTCCTGTAGCTCAGGGTCTGCACAGAGCAAGTGCTGAGAGACAGAGTTGTTTGCACCTTTTCAACAACATGTTGCTCTTGTGGGGTATTGGTTTAGGTAGGGGATTTTGGGAAAAGCCAGACTTTCAACTGTTCTTGCTCAGGTGTGGGATCTTCTGGGACATCCTGCAGCATTTTTGGAAGACAGACAGGCCTAGATTGTAGAGTGGAAACTCAGCTCCAGAGTGCCAGTGCAGACCCTCACTTCTGAACTGCCTGCTGGGGCTGGCAAAGAAGGAAAATGCCTCAGTAACAGCCCGATGGGATTGTGTCTTAGGGACAGGTACAGGGAGGTGACAAGAAACAGCAGCATGGGCCAGTCTCACCACTTCTAGGAAGCACTGACATAGGGACTTCATGTGCCAGACATTTTGGAAAGGCTGTCTTCTAAACAGCCACAAATGAAGGCTCTGAAACCCCTCTGTTTGCCTCTCGGATTTGTGTATGCTTTTGACAGCCACAGCATCCTGTGGCAACGACTTCCACAATTTCATTAAGTACTCCTTGAAAAGCACCTCCCCCTATTTGACAGAGCTGCCAGCCTGGTCATTTCAGAGGGTGCTGCCTAGTTCTTGGGTAGAGACAAAAATCAATCTTTTCAGTACTTGCCTTTCAGGGAGAAGAAGGAGAAGGGACTCCTCAGCATCAAACACCTGGCTGAGTCCCATTCAGAGGTCCTGCTCTCTAGACTTCGTGACATTTGCCTGGCAGTTACCAGCGAGGTGAGAACATTGTTTTGGATTTTCCCATGTGCTTCATGCACGGTGTAGAGTAGGTATGTGCTTGTGTATCTCCACGTGTACTCAGAGACTGCCTTCATTTCTGGTTTTAGACCTTCTGTTTCTAATGTCTGTCAGCTCTCTATAGGATCTGTGTGTCCATTTAGCTGTATTTACTGGCAGGTCAGGTATCTGACACTCATCTTTGAGTGAGCTGCCATTACAATGAAATGTGCAAATGCAGAAACAGATGCACTAATTATGTTACTTGCCAGAGTCCTAATCTCTGCCCAAGCTGTAATGCAACACTGCAAATTAGTCTGTAGACCTGAGCCTGTGTTTTCTGTTTCCTGGCTGAGTGCTTCAACTGCTGGTGTTGCTTTTTTGAAGAGGAGCACGTGACTCATTATCCTTATGGCCTGTGCCTTTGTAGTTTGAAAGCTGCCCTTGCTTTTATTTGATTATTTATTTTTGAAATAAAAGAGCCTAAAATCAAAGCTGTTGACATGATACAATGGTTGAGTCAAATATTTTAGTGAAATGGGGTTTTCTTTAGTCCTGCAGTAAGCAGGTCTGAGGCCAGAAATTGGTGCCAGAGTAGGTGCCTTTCTGTGCTTGTGCTCTTCTGCTCTTATTGTGCTTTTATGTTCCTCTGGACACACTGGGACATGTTTTCATTTCCTGGGACTTTTGTCTAAGGCAACTGGTTTTCTTTTCAAGGTGATTCTTATGTTTCCCCTCATGACTTCCTCAGGTGACCAACCTGCGCACAAAGGTGTCCTACTCAGCCATTGTCACTCTGGGAGAGTTTTTTGTGACCTTGAAGAAGGACATGGACTCTGAGGTGGATGAGGTGGCTCGGGTCCTTCTCCAGGTGCTGTGTAACTGCCCAGAATTTGTTGAGAAAGCAGCCAGTCAGACCCTGGGGATGATGGTGGAGAATGTGACTCCTGCACGAGCAATGACTGCTCTCCTGGACAGTGGAGTCGGGTAGGTTCTCCTTCTCTTAGTGATATTCTTCACCTTCTAGGGTGCAGGTGGGGGAAGGGATGAGAGAAAGAATGGGAATGGTGGGAGGGAAGGGTCCTGTATCCTGCATGTTCTGTCAACTCAGTGACTGGATTCTCCAATCCACCTCATTGCTCTCCTCTTGTCCCCTAGTTCTGCCCTCCCTCAGCCTATGAGTTCTTAGAATCACAGAAGTGTAGACTATGGGGAGTTGGAAGGGGCTCATGAGGATCATCGAGTCCAGCTCCTGGCCTTGCACAGGACACCCCAAGGGTCACAGCACGTGCCTGAGAGTGTTGTCCTAATGCTTCTTGAACTCTGTCAGGCTTGGTGCTGTGACCACTGCCCTGGGCAGGCTGTTGCAGTGCCCAACCCCGCTTTGGGTGAAAAGCCTTTTTCTGATATCCAGCTTAAACCTCCTCTGACTCAGCTTCCTGCTGCTTCCTGGAGTTCTCCCAGTCTGTCAGAGTTGCCTAGATGTGGTGAATGGTGAGGAAGTGAAAGTGACTTCAAAGGTTAAGGATAGAGCCTTGTGCTTTTGTGGGAAGAGGGACAATTGCAGTTGCAGCTGTGAGCGCTCTTTGATATTGCACTGCCCTAATCACAGAGCCCCTGGGAAAAACCATACATCCTCATTATGCCATTAACTTGAGAAATAAGGAGGGTACTTGCTGGGCCATGGAGCACATGAGGGAGAATGTGCTGGGTGTGGCACAGCCTGCACAGCAGGTGCAGCTCCTGCCAAAAGGAGTCTTGTGTGACTGTCCTGGCCTTTGAGCTGTACTTCCTATTGAAACTGATGTTTCATGTTAGCCTTGAGATGATGAGTCACTTCACAGGCACCTTCAGAGGCCAAATGCTATGGAATAGCTGAGACAAATGCTGTCTTAACTGTTGGTGCTGGGCCTGATAATTGCCAAAAGACGCTCTCTGGAACAGGACAATCTGGCTAAAATGACTGCCAGCCTGTCCTCAGCTTTGGAATAGGGTAAAACATTCAGATGTTTCCCTTGCCTAGTCTTGCAGAAGAAACAGGCTGCATTGCTTTATATTCTGCAACTTCATGGCCCACAGCATGTTTTCCCTGCATTTGTTGTTTTCCAAAGGTCTGTGGATTTGGGAATAAATGGCTGGAAAAAGCCTCAATCCAGAGTAGCAGCTCTGTGTAGTGGGTGCCCTCTGATGAGTCAGCGTGAATTGTCTTTAATTTCTAAAGAATTCATACGTGATCTATTTCTTTAATCATTCTCAGAGTAAATTGTGGGACAGAAATTGAGGATGAGATAGTTCAGGGAGACTGACTTCCTCCCTCTTCCTTGAGGCAGTCCCTCTGGCAATGCTGACTCTGAGTTTATCTGAGGACAGAAGCTTCTACAGGTGTCTGAAGTTGCAGGAGAGCCCAGGCCTCCTTCCCCCAGCAATGCCAGGGAGCACGCTGTGGCCAAGGCCTGGGCTGCTGTTGCTCCTTCTCCCTGTGCCTCAGTGTTTGCTCTCCTCTGTCCAGGAGCCGCCACGTGCAGGTGCGGCAGTGTGCAGCCGAACTGCTCCTGTCCCTGATGGAGAGAATCTGAGTCACGGAGCTGGCAGGCACAGCCAGGGCTGAGAGGCTGGCGCACACGGCAGCGACGCTTGCTCAGGACTGTCACAAGGACACAAGGTAATGATCTTCTTTCCACCTCCTGAGGCAGGAAAACTGTTTGGTGTCTGTGTGGAAAGGTAAAACCACAAAAGGGTGGAATCTAAAGGAAATATTAAGTTACAGTAAATTCGCGAATACAAGCCGCACTGAGTATAAGCCGCATCTCTGGGTGTTGGCAAACATTTTGTTCTTTGTCCATAAATAAGCCGCACCCGAGTATAAGCCGCTCTGTGTTCGCAGCGAGGACCCGCGTGCAACAGAGTTGCCAATTAATAACAGAACCGTGGCAGGGCGGGGTTTACTGGCTCGGCTCGGGCCATGAGGGCTCAGGGCTGCCGACAGGGCTGGGTGGCCCAGCTCGGCGCTGCCGCTCGGCGGGGATGCTTGGGGCCGGTTGCTGCCACTGCTGGGCTCAGTCACCCCATCCCGACGCTGCCCCGCGGCGACAGGGGGGGCACAGAACCCGCCGGCACCTGCGGCGGCCATGGGAGCCGGGGATGTAGCCTGCCTGTTCCTGCGGCGGCGGCATGCGGGGACGGGAGCCCCCCAAGCCGCGAGGCCAAGCAAAGAGAGCTGCCCCTGCCTCCCCCGAGCCACGGGGCCAGCAGAAAAGAGCTGCCCCGCCTTCCCCCGAGCCGTGGGGCCAGCAGGAGAGAACTGCCCCGCCTTCCCCACCCCCTGTGCTGCCTGCACGGAGCAGCTCCACCCGCTGCGCAACAGAGTAACCAGTTTGTAACAACCGCGTAAATGCAGGGTTTTACTGGCAGGAGCTCGACTTTGCAGTTTGCACTGACTTGTTTTGCACTCCCAGGGTTGAAAATGTCAGAAAATTATTCACATATTGGCCGCACCTGAATATTAGCCGCATTCCCGGTATGGGAGCAAAATTTTGGTCAAAACAGTGTGGCTTGTATTCGTGAAATTACTGTACTTGGGGATTTTTTTTTTTTTTTTTCAATTTTTGGTGGAATTTTTAGGGATTTTTTTGTATTTTTTCTGGGTTTTTTTTTTATTTTTTAGGATTTCTTGGGAATTTTGGGGGGAATCTTTTAGCAAAGAGTTTTCAGATTTTTTTTTGTGATTTTGGGGGAAATTTTTTAGCAAATTTCTTTGGATTTTTTTTTGGGGGTGGATTTTTGGGGGAGTTTTTTAGAGAACTTTTAAGAGAAATTTTTTACAAATTTTGTGATTTTTCGTTAATTTTTTGGGCAACTTTTAGCAATTTTTTTTACAATTTCAGCGACTTCTTTGCGATTTTTTGGGGGGATTTTTTTGCAATTTTTTGGGGGATTTTTTTAGAAACCCCAAAAATACCCCAAAATGTCCCAAATTCCCCAAATTTCAGCCCAACCCTGACCAATCCTGTCCTGCTGAGCAGCTGCAGCCTGAGCGCCCCCGGCTGTGCCTCCAGGGACTCGGGAGGTCCCCAAATCCCCCAAAATGACCCAAACTGGACGGAAATCCTCGGGAGGATTTGGGGATTTTATAGGGAGAACTTTTTGGGATTTTTTGGGAATTTTTGAGAATTTTTGGGGGATTTTTCGGGGATTTTTCTGGGAATTTTTTTCTTCATTTTGGAGATTATTTTGGGCATTTTTTTGGATATTTTTTGGATTTTTTTGGCATTTTTCTGGATTTTTTGGGGATTTTTTTAAATTTTTGGGAATATTTTGGAAATTTTTTAATGTTGGGGGAAATTTTTAACAATTTTTTTTTTTAGAATTTTTTGGGAATTCTTGGCGGGATTTTTTTGGGATTTGTTTAGCCAATTTTTTTTAATTTTTGGAGGAATTTTTTGGAATTTTTTAGGAATTTTGGAGGAATTTTTGGGGAGATTTTTTTAATTTTTGGGGGGGATTTTTGGGAGATTTTTTAGCAAAAATTTTTTGGTATTTTTTGTATTTTTGAGGGATTTTTTTGAGAACTTTTTGGGACATTTGGGCAATTTGGGGGGAATTCTTTTGCGATTTTTTGCCTTTTTTTGCTATTTTTTTTCGATTTTTGGGGAATTTATTTTGTAATTCTTAAAATTTTTTGGGACTATATTGGGATATTTTTGGGACCCCAAAACCTCTCAAAGTGGCCCAATTTCAGCCCAATCCTGATGAATCCCGTCCTGCTGAGCAGCTGCAGCCTGAGCGCCCCCAGCTGCGCCTCCAGGGACTCGGGGGGTCCCCCCAGGGTGATCACGGCGACCTCGCCCCTGCTGGGCTGGGACAGCAAATGCTCCAGGCTGGAGGGTTCTGAGGACACCAAACCTGCACAGAAAATGGAATTGAAAGGGTTAAAAATAGCTGGGATCATGGGAAAAAACCTCAGAATTTATGGGGAAAAATATCTGGAATTATAGGAAAATAAATGGGAATTTATGGAGAAAAAATCAGAATTTATGGGGGAAAAAAAATCAGATTTTTTTGGAAAATAAATGGGAATTTATGGGGAAAAATATCTGGAATTATGGGGAAAAAATCTGAATTTTTCAGGGAAAAAAAATGGGGAAAAATCAGAATTTATCGTGTGAAAAATCAGAATTTATGGGGAAAAATATCTGGAATTATGGGGGAAAATATCTGGAATTATGGGGAAAAAAATTTTAAAAAAGGGAATTTATGGGGGAAAAATTCAGAATTATGTTCGAGGCTGGAGGGTTCTGAGGACAACAAACCTGGGCAGAAAACAGAATTGAAAGGGTTAAAAATTGCTGGGATGATGAGGAAAAAATTCAGAATTTATGGGAAAAAAAATTCAGGATTTATGTGAAAAAAAATCAGAATTTATGGAGAAAAAAATCAGAATTTTTCGTGGAAAAATATTTTTTAAAAAAAGAAATTTATGAGGAAAAATTCAGAATTTATGGGGAAAAAAATCAGAATTTATGGGGAACAAATAGGAATTTATGGGGGACAAATTCAGAATTTATGGGGGAGAAAAATTAGAATTTATGGGGGAAAAAATAATTTTAAAAGGGAATTTATGGGGGGAAAATCAGAATTATTGGGACATAAAAGGGGAATTTATGGGAGAAATGAAAGGGAATTTATGAGGAAAAATCCAGAATTTATGGGGGAATAGAAGGAATTTATGGGGGGAAAATATCCGAAATTATGGGGGAAAATAAAGGGAATTTATGGGGAAAATATCAGGATTTATGGGGGAAAAATCAAATAAAAAATAGAATGTATGGGGGAAAAAATCTGATTTATTGAGAAATAAAAGGGGAATTTATGCGGGAAATAAAGGGGATTTAATGAGGGAAAAAAGAAAAAAATTAGAATTTATAGGGGAAAATTTGGAATTTAAGGGGGGGAAAAAATCAGAATTTATGGGGAAAAAATCAGAATTTTGGTAGGATTTTTTGCAATTTTTGGGGGAATTATGAGGAATTTTTTTGGATTTTTTTTAATTTTTAGGGATTTTTGAAGGAATTTTTGGGAACTTTGTGAGATTTTTTGGGGATTTTAAAGGAATTTTTTTTATTTTTTCGAGGAATTTTTTGGGGGGATTTTTTTGGGATTTATGTTCTTAATTTTTTCACACATTTTGGGGGATTTTTTTTGGTTTTGTTTTCTTTTCCCTTTTTTCTTTTTTTTCCCTTTCTTTTATTTTTTTCTTTTTCTTTTTCTTTTTTTTTCCTTTTCTTTCCTTTTCTCTATTTTTATTTTTTCTCTTTTTTTCCCTCTTTTTTTTTTCCTTTTTTTTTCCTTTTTTTTTCCCTTTTATTCTTTCTCTCTCCCTAATAAACATGTATTTATTTTTCCCGTCTCACCTCCTGCGATGGCTCACTCCCGGCAGAGCGGGAGGCGGAGTCAGCAGGGCAGGGGCAGGAGGGGAATTTTGGGACTTTTTGGGGGATTTTTTGAATTGTGGGGGAGATTTTTAAAGGGATTTTTGGGGGGATTTTTAAAGGAATTTTCAGGGATTTTCTTGGGAGATTTTTTTGGGATTTATTTTTTTAATAAATCGGAACCAGCAGGGCAGGGTCAGGAGGTGCGGCCGCAGCCCCGGGAACAGAGCCCCGAACCCGGTGGCCTCGGTGCAGAAATTCCCGAACGCCCCCGCGGCCAGGACCCCGTGTGGGTGGAAGCCGAAAATGGAATTTCTGCGGGGGTCCAGCGGCGTCGTGCGGATCAGCTGTGAACGGAACATTCGGGAAGCTTTTAGGAATTTTTTTCGATTTTTTCCCCCTTTTTTTTAAAATTTTTTATCTTTTTTTTTTATTATTTTTTTACCTGAGTTTTTCCCGATTTTTTTTCCATTTTTTCCGCTTTTTTCCCCATTTTTTTTTTATTTTATCCCCCATTTTTTCCTATATTTTTCAGATTTTTTCCTTTTTTTCCTATTTTTTTCGATTTTTTTCGATTTTTTTCCCAATTTTTTAAAAATGTTCCCCCATTTTTCCTATTTTTGTCCAATTTTTTCCTTTTTTCTATTTTTTCTCTTTTTTCTACTTTTTTTTATTTTTTCGCTTTTTTTCTTTTTTTAAAGTTTTCACATTTTCCTATTTTCTTCCCATTTTATAATATTTTTCAATTTTTTGTTAGAATTTTAAAAATATTTTTTAGATTTTTTCCCCAAATTTTAGATTTTCTCAACAATTTTTAAAATTTTTTCCCCATTTTTTTCTCCTTTTTTAGACTTTTTATTTCCGATTTTTTTCTCAATTTTTTTTTAATTTTTTCCCTATTTTTCAGATTATTTTCTAATTTGTTTCGATTTATTTCCCCAAATTTTTTCGATTTTTTTCCCATTTTTTCCCAGGTTTTTTTCAAAGCTTTTATTTATTTTCACTTTTTCCCCAGTTTCCCCCAATTTTTTTCCCCAATATTTTTTCGATTTTTTCCCAATTTTTTTTAAATTTTTTCCCCATATTTTCTATTTTTCCCCGATCTTTCCCGATTTTTTTCCCTTTCTTTCTATTTTTTCTATTTTTTCCCCAATTTTTTCGATTATTTCTCCCTATTTTTT